>NW_028318523.1:3807500-4035000 GCF_062004578.1 Staurois parvus
GAGACCCGTGGCACTAAAACAGTGGTTGGTAGGGTGTGACAAAAGCATATATAAACCACTCCCCAAGCAGCAAATGTAACCTTACTGTCTTGATCCTCCTATAAGTCTGCTTTCACAATGATGTGCTGCGGTTTACCTTCACCGCGAGTGTACCTGTGGCTTTCCTGCAGGTTAGCTGCGCTTTGCCATAGACTTCTCTTGTGGGTGTGGTGCACTTTCTGAAAGCGCACCAAAACTCCTGCATTCAATTTGAGGTCGAGAGCCACATGTGGTTAGCGGGCCACAGATTGTGCACCCCTGCTGTAGGGGAAGCAAGTATCTTGCACACTGTGTAGAGTGCTTGCAGTGGCTGGGGAGAAGAGAAGCATTGAATTTTCATTTCATGAGCTGCCAGAAAGGTTATAAAGTATATAATTGCTTCTTTTACAGGTGACCCCCTGGTTAAAAATGATCCTGTGGTGTCAGGGTCACTTTAAAGTTGAAGTTCTGGGCACAAAATACTCTTTAAAATATATTCCTCCATACCAAGGAAAATATAAATCCAGATTCTATGCATCTATTGCTTTTGCAAATCAAGATATTGTCATATAAATGTAGTAGTGACATCACCACTGTTCTGTACATAACCCATGCAAAGAGTAGAGCTGTGGGAGGGACCCAGCATATAGAAGAAATACACAAAGCACACAATGTTGGGGCACACCCTGGTAGGTGATACAGGCCCACCCGAGGCACAGAATCTAAGTGGCAGTTGGTCTTCAGCAGTGCCCCTAAAGGTGAAGATGGGTCACAATCCCCATTGTTTATTTTGCTGCAAATTGACACCAGGTCATGGCTCTCAGGATCATCTCGTCAAAGGGGTGGCTGGAACATAAAGGCTACAGTGTGGAGAGACTGTTCACAGGGCTCCAGATGGGAGAGTAGTCAGGCCCAAGCAGTGCTCATCAAACAGGCAACTGGCAGCCAAGTATTATAGCTCTTTAGCTCCAAGGTAGCTGTTGATAAGCCACAGCAACGGCCACATCATAGGCAGGAGCTTAAAAACCCTTCTGATCAGAGGACATGCTCAGCATCATTACTGGGGAAACTGGAAACTGGATTCTAAGAGTACCGTTTGAAGTCCTGGCCGGCATTCTGTAAGTACCGCTGAAAGTCCTGGCAGGGATTCTGAGAGTACCATTGGTAGTCCTAGCTGAGATTCTACCAGTACCATTGGAAAACCTGGTATAAATTCTGTGAGAACTATTGGAAGTCCTGAGCAGGATTCTATAAGTACCAACGGAAATCCTGGCAGAGATTCTGCAAGTGCCACCTGAAGTCCTGGCCATAAATCTGCTAGTGCATTGGAAATTCTGGAAGAGATTCCACGAGTACCATTGGAAATACTGGCAGAGATTCTGTGAGTACCATTGGAAGTTCTGAACAGGATTCTACAAGTACCATTAGAAATCCCGTCAGGAATTCTGCAATTAGCACCTGATGTCCTAGCCATGAATATATGAGTACCATTAGAGATTCTGACAGAGATTCCACGAGTACCATTGGAAGTCCTGGCAGGGATTCTGAAAGTACCACCTGAATTCCAGGCCATGATTCTGTACCATTTGAAGTTCTGGCAGAGATTCCATTAAGCTGATTTACTAAAACTGTAGAGTGCAAAATCTGGTGCAGCTCTGCATAGAAACCAAGCAGCTTCCAGAGTTTTTTGTCAAATCTTAATTGAACAAGTTGAAGTCAGAAGCTGACTGCCTACCATGTACAGCTCCACCAGATTTTGTACCTTCCACTTTTGGTTAATAAGCCCCCATATGTACCATTGGAAATCCTGGCAGGGATTCTGCAAGGACCAGTGGAATTTCTGCCAGGGATTCTGACGGTACCATTGGAAATCATGGCAAGGATTCTGACGGTACCATTGGAAATCCTGGCAGGGATTCTGTAAATACCATTGGACATCCTGCAAGAGATACTGAGAGTACCATTGGAAGTTCTGGCAGGGATTCTGATGGTACCATTGGAAGATCTGACAAGGATTCTACAAGTACCATTGGAAGTCCAGCCAGGGATTCTGAGAGTACTGTAACAGCTCACCATACCCACATGGATGAAAAATATATTTGAAATATATTTTTCAAGTATTCTTCCCAAATATATTGACATATATTTGAAATGCTACAATGCTATATTTCAAAATATATTTCACTAAATATATATATACATATACTGCTTGTTGAAATAAGTTATTATTACAAAATATATGAAAAATATTTTTAAAAATACATTACAAATATATTGTATTGTCTTTAAAAATACAAATCTACATTTTTGGAATGCATTTACAAATATATATAAAAATATATCTTAAAATGACTTTTTTGTATGTAAAAAAAAAAATCTGAAGAATATATTTAAAAAATATATATTTTTAAAAATATTTTTCATATTGTTTGTAATATATAAAAAACGCATTTCAACATGCAGTATATATATATATATATATATATTTCTTGAAATATATTTTGAAATATATTGAATATGGCTAAAATTGTAGCATTTCAAATATATGTCAATGTATTTGGGAAGAATATTTTTAAAATATATATTTCAAATATATTTTTCTTCCATGTGGGTATTTAAGTAAGAATATAAGTCTCTTATATTTATATGTTTGCTTATCCCATAGTTCAGCTTTAATGAGCGGTCGTAGAGGTGGTGGGGTCGGCGTGCTCTTGTCACCGCTGACCACCTTCCAGGTCCTCCCAAACCCCCCCTCTCTATCCTTCTCCTCCTTCGGGCCCACTGCATCTGACTCTTCTCTCCCACCCCTCTGAGGATTGCTGTAATCTATCGGCCTCCTGGACCCCTATCCCGCTTCCTGGATGACTTTCCACCTGGCTGCCCTTCTTCTTATCCTCTGAGCTACCCATCATCATCCTTGGAGACTTCAATATCCCTATCAATGTCAACAACCCGGCTACATCCCAACTCCTCCACTTAACCTCTTCTTTTGCACTCACGCAGTGCACACAGTCCTCCACCCACACCAATGGGAACACCCTGGACCTCTTTTTCTCCCATCTCTGCACCCTCCACAACCTCACAAACACCCCTTTCCCTCTCTCTGACCACAACCTCATTACGTTCTCTGTCTCCCCGTCCTCTAACGCCTCCCACCCCAAACGTTAAACCATCACCAGCCGTAACCTCCGAAACCTGAACCGGGCCCCTCTCCACTCGGCAGCTGACTGTCTGTACGACAGTATCCTTCCACTGTCATGCCCTGACCGGGCCACTACTGCGTATAACGACTCACTGTCAGCTGCCTTAGACTCCTTAGCACCCCTAACCACACGTAGCATTAGACCCCGACCGCTTCAACCCTGGCAGAACGACCACACTAAACATCTTAAATGACGCAGTCGTGCGCTGGAGTGATTATGGCGCAAAACCAGATCCCTTTGAGTGTTCTCCCTCTACAAATCCACCTTCCTCACCTACTCCTCCTCCCTCAACGGCGCCAAATATGCCTAATTCGTAACCCTCATCAACACCCTCTCCACCTGTCCTCGCCAGCTCTTCTCCACCTTCAACTCCCTATTCTCTCCCCCCCCCCCCCACCCCCACCCAGTACCTCACTCACCGCCCTCGAGATTGCCAATCACTTCCAAAATAAGATTGACGCAATCCATAAGGACATCACCAATGCTCAACCTACCTCCTCACCTAGCCTCCCTCCCACTACAACCCCATCAACTCTCCTCTCCTCTGACCTCGCAACTGCCTTACCCCCCACCACACCTAACGTCCCGCACACTATAACCTCCCCAACACTCCGCTCCTTCAGCCTTGCTACCACTGAGAATTTTACTAAGGTCTTCTCAGAAGCCCACCTCACCACTTGCCCCCTTGACCCTGTCCCCACACAACTCCTCCAGTCACCCTCCTCCTCCATCCTACGCTCCCTCACCCACATCTTCAATCTCTCCCTCTCTACTGGCACATTCCCCTCCCCCCTAAAGCACGCGCACATCACCCCCATACTCAAAAAACCCTCCCTGGACCTCACCGACCTGAACAACCTTAGACCCATCTCCCTGCTGCCATTTACTTCCAAGCTCCTTGAGCGCTTAGACTACAATCGCCTAAGCGCCCATCTCACTGACAACAACCTCTTCGATCCACTACAGTCTGGCTTCCGTCCCCTACACTCCACCGAAACTGCCTTACTCAAAATCACTAATGACCTGCTAACCGCCAAAGCTAATGGCCACTACTCAGTCCTCTTACTCCTTGACCTTTCCGCGGCCTTCGACACAGTTGACCACCCCCTCCTCCTTAATAAACTACACTCCCTTGACATCAGAGACTCCGCTCTCTCCTGGCTCTCCTCCTATCTATCCCAACGCTCCTTCAGCGTTACCTATAACGCTACCACCTCCCCCTCTCTCCCCCTCTCTGTTGGGGTCCCCCAAGGTTCCGTCCTCGGCCCCTTCTCTTCTCCATCTACACCTCCTCCCTCAGCAAACTGATACACTCCCACGGCTTTAACTATCACCTCTATGCCGATGACACACAAATTTACCTCTGCACCCCTCAACTCACCCCTTCTGTCTCCGCTTGTATCACCTACCTACTGAACGACATATCAAACTGGATGTCGCTCCATTTCCTCAAATTGAACCTTTCCAAAACCGAGTTCCTGATTTTCACCCCAGCCCATGCCGCCCCCATCCTCTCCATCACGACCAACAATGCCACCATCAGTCCCACCCCACAAGCCAAAGTCCTAGGTGTCACTCTAGACTCAAACCTGTCCTTCCAACCCCATGTCCAATCATTGGCAAACTCATGCAGGCTCCACCCTCCGCAACATCTCCAAAATACGTTTGTTCCTAACCCCAGACACTACTAAACTACTTGTTCACTCCCTTATTATCTCACGTCTGGACTACTGCAACTCCCTTCTCACTGGCCTACCTCATCGCAGACTATCCCCGCTTCAGTCTATCCTGAACTCAGCAGCCAGACTCATCCACCTTACCAACCGCTCCGCTTCTGCCACCCCCCCCCCCGTCATTCCCTCTACTGGCTCCCGATTGCCCAACGCATAAAATTCAAACTACTAACAACTAACACAGACATACAAAGGCATTCATAATGCTGCCCCAAACTACCTCACCGACCTGATACCCAAATACCACCCTACCCGCAATCTTCGCTCCTCACAAGACCTCCTACTTTCTAGCTCCCTGGTCTCCACCTCCCACGCCCTCCTGCAGGACTTCTCCAGGACTTCCCCCATCCTCTGAAACTCACTATCCCAATCCATCAGACTGTCACCTACCCTCCTCACCTTTAGGCGCACCCTGAAAACCCATCTCTTCAGGGAAGCCTACCCTGCCCTCACCTAACAGCCGATCTCCTCCACTCCTCCCACCTCTCCATCCCCCAGATCCACTTCCTCCTGTACCACAATCCCCTCCCTCCTAGATTGTAAGCTCGAAGGAGCAGCGTCCATGAATCCCTCGTGTATTGTATTGTTACTGTATTGTCTCATGTACGGTCCCCCACTATAATGTACAGCGCTGAGCAAACCTTTTAGCGCTATATAAATACTGTATAATAATAATAATAAAATCCTCTTCACTCGACAGTCATCTCCTTACAATGTAAAAATAATTCCTTTAGCACTTCCGGGATCTGGATATGAAATTGTATTTAATTAACATATTGAATGAACAGTTAGCAAAGCTTTTTCCTCTCTATTGTGCTAAAAAAAGACATTCAAAGTGTTGGCCTCCATTGATAGTACAGTCCTTGTTCAGTATAGCTGCCTCTCCCCCTGTATATAACTAATAGATTTTTTCTTTCATTTTTGCTTTCATTGCATGTATCTTTTTCAGCGGTCCAACACTTTGCTCTTACTGTTTTCGATGGAGTGTACACAAGAGTGAAAAGGCCCATTCTCTTCCTTCTCTTCTCTCCGCACAGCGTTCTTGGTGGAGGCACCACGCTGACAGGTAGTCATCACCTCTTACTGGTTGTGTTTTTGTTAGGAAAAGGGTAGCAGAACCCCAAGCAAAGAAAAATAAATGTGTATATAAGCTACAATAAATAATCTATTTTTAAATAAAGCTATATGAAAGAGAGTTGTTATATGGGGTTCCTAATAACCTCATTATCAGTATGTAGAGTGTGTGCTTTTATGTCTCCCAGGGACTGAGCTCCTGCCCCTATTGCAGCTCATTTTCAGAGATCTTAAATGTCTGTTCTTTGAACACTTTGTGCTTTCTCTTCCATAAATTCAGAGTGATGGGAATACGCTGCAGTGGATACTCCATCTTAAAGAAAAAGGACAAAATAAGAATAATGACCGGTGCTGGACTGTGCTCTAACGCCACTTTTTCATTCAAGATAATGAATAAATTTTTTACAAGTAATTATATATCTAATTTATATACATTTCATGTTGCTCTAAAATAAAACAATACTTGGGAAGTATGAAGGTTGCAACTACTGACCTCTCCTTCTGAAAAATACTTTTCCAAAAGTAAGTGGGCCTAACTTTTTTAATAATTTACATAGATTATTACAATTTCACAAGTTGGTAGAGTAACGTTTCCTCTATAGCAGTGGTTCTCAACCTTACTAATGCCGTGACCCTTTAATACAGTTCCTCATGTTGTGGTGACCCCCCAACCGTAAAATTATTTACCCAGTAATTATAATTCATGAAGTGTCGTTTTACCTCCAATACTGCTGCTTTCAACACAGTAGCTGCTTTTAACAGAGTAGCTGCTTTCAACACAGCAGCTGCTTTCTACACAGTAGCTGCTCTTTACACATCGGAAATATGTGTTTTCTGATGGTCTTAGGGGACGTTCGACCCCCAAAGGGGTCGCGACCCACAGGTTGAGAACCACTGCTCTGTAGTAACTCCTCTTCTTCTTTTTCATTGCAGGTAAATAATGGATTCCAAGCAAAAGCAATGTGCGGTCATTGAGTTCTAGATGAAGGAGGAGTGCAAGCTGTTCAACATCCACAGAAGGCTATGGAAGATGAAACGTGTACAGATGGATGAAGAAGCACTGAGGCCATCAGTGTCAGAAAGAACAACTCCTTTATCAAGAACTCAATGACAGCACATTACTTCTGACCAGGAGCGGACTGACCATTTGGAAACTCGGGCACTGCCCGAGGGCCCGGGGTCGGTAGTGGGCCCCATGAGATGCCCCTGGTACCTTTTTCATAGGCTTTTTTTAGTTTGGGTAAGGACACAGGGGCCCCATGATCCCCTATTTCCCGGGGGCCCCATGAGTTGTCAGTCCGCCCCTGCTTCTGACTGGAATCCATTATTTACCTGCAATGAAAAAGAAGAAGAATTATGATTTATTTGGCCTCATATTTCTCCTATCTACTTGTATTCCCTTGGCCATCATACTGAATGCAGATCAGGAGATCTGATTTTACTCCATGACTTTTCTGGTCTGCACTTATTAAAGACAGAGACAGCCAGGCAACTCCTATTTTCAAGAGACAGTTAGCAATGGCTAATTCTTCTTTCCTGTCAGTACATGCCTCAAGTAAAGTGTCTCTTCCTTTAACCTGTGAGCCACAAATTTTACTTTTAGATGGGATCAGCTTTTTTTGCTGTCTGTGTTCCATTGGTGAGATTTCTCGTCACATCCTGTTTCTATAAAACAACAGGATGTCTCTTCAAACAGAGGGGAAAACCCTTCTTTTTTTGTATTCTTTATTTATAGCTTTTGTGGTATGTTACAGAAAGCAAATAAAGAGAATATGCAAAACAAGTAAAATAGGTCATAGCATAGCAGTAGGGGCCTGAGCCCATGTTTACAACAAGAGTAACTCAAAGAGGAACCATACGGTGCTAGATCCATCTTTGTAAAAAAAAAAAAAGAAGAAGGGCAGGATGGGAGTCTAGCCCAGACAATTCCAATATAGTAGAATACATGAAATATTGGCATTCAGGATTCAAGTATTTATACCAATAGGAGCAAACAATAAACATCTATAGAAAAACTTGCATGCATATATCTAAGGAGACCCTACAGCGCCAGGCTATGGTTAGGGCAGCTATTTACATAGAGTTTGGAGGGATAAGGAAAGAAATAGAAGCAAAAAGAAGAGAAAAAGGGGGGTAAGGGGGGCAAGGAAGGGTGAGTGGGGAAGGGATGTCACCAGCCCGGATGCATACAGTGGATATAAAAATTCTACACACCCCTGTTAAAATGTCAGGTTTCTGTGATGTAAAAAAATGAGGCAAAGATAAATAATTTCAGAACTTTTTCCACCTTTAATTAAAGTGAACCCCTAAAATGGTCACTTAAAGTGTTACTAAACCCACAACAGTAAAATCAGTCTGTATATGCAGTAAAGCATACACTCACTGTGGAACCTAAGGGGTTAATCCTCTGTATTATGTAAAAAGGATGTTTGATTCTGTCTTCTTCTACTATCCCCAATCCATCTGCTGATAGCATAGAGCCTTGAAGACAAGCTGCACATGCGCCATTTGGTGAGTATTGCCGGAGCGTTTTTTTTCATTGAGCATGTGATCAGCACAGAGCCAATCAGCGGTCAGGTGTCTTGCAGTCTCATAATACAATCAGGGGAGAATGACTCCTGCAAGCTTTAATCAGTGCTCTGCGGGACACTGATAGAAGTCACAAGACCGCTCTAACTACTGATGAGAAGAGGTATCTAGGAGTTTCTATTTACTAAAATAATTTCATTTCCATGTTGTGTGTATTGTGGGAGACCGGATATAGTGAATGCAGGGTCCGGGGAGACCAGATATAGTGAATGCAGGGTCCAGGGAGACCAGATATAGTGAATGCAGGGTCCAGGGAGACCAGATATAGTGAATGCAGGGTCCTGGGTTTAGTAACACTTTAACTTTCCTCTCCTCAACAGCATGCTGACAAAAAAAGCCATTCCTCCCCCCGTTTACAGAACTCAATATCTTAAGCTGAACTCATCCATTCCCGGTTAACAGAATTCCTTACCTCAAGGGACTAATTCCTTCCCCTCCTTCCCCCTCTCTGTAAGTTTTACTCTGACAGGGCCCTTTGGAGTTTCAAACAGAGAATGAATCTGAAGGCAAACAGCTTCTGATCTGACCTCTATTTTGAATATCTAGTATGCTCCTTGACATCAATGTCATGGATGCACCTTTTATTAAAATGAACCCCTAAAATAGTCACTTAGCTCCCCCTCTCCCCTTGAGTAATTTTTCTTGCTCCCCCACCTTTATGCTTGGCCACAAGGGGCAAAGTGAAATATCCAGAACGTCCTGGTATGGGTAAGCATGTGATTCAGTCCACCTCTCCAGTGTGGCACTGCTAGGTGCCTCATGATTAGTCCAGCAATCTGATATGAGGCTGTGAAAGGCATTTATAGCCTCCTGTAAGCACTGAAAAGTCCATTTTGGAGCTTACACAGGGCTTTCTTTCCCCAGTCATTGCTGAACATAGTGGAAAAGAAGAAAAGAAGGGCTGTGTATGATGCTGTGAAGAGTGAAGTTCAGTGATTCTTTGCTTTGAACTGCATGGACAAAGGAAACAGTCATAAAGCAAGAGGGTTAAGAGGGCCTTGCTCCTGGGAGCTTACAATCTAATAGGGAGGGGTTGGCGGAACAAAAGGCAATAACTGTGAGGGATGAACTGATGGGCGAAATAAAAGATTCAGTTATAAACGGAAGGCAGGATAGGCTTCCCTGAACAGATGAGTTTTCAGGGATAGCCTAAAAGTGGACAGAGTAGGAGACAGCCAGACAGAATGGGGTAGAGAGTTCCAGAGGATGGGAGAGACTATGGAACAGTGCTGGAGACAACCATGGGAGATGGAGACAAGGGAGCTAGAGAGCAGGATGTCTTGGGAGGAGGGGAGATGATGGTTTAAGTGGTATTTGGAGACAAGATTGGTGATGTAGCTCAGGACTTAGTTGTAAACGGCTTTGTATGTTATTGTTAATGTTTTGAAATTTATTTGTTGGGCAATGGGAAGCCAGTGAAGGGATTGGCAGAGACGGGTGCCAGACACTGAATTGTTGGTAAAGTAGATGAGTCTGGTAGCAGCATTCATGAATGACTGAAGAGGGGATAGCCTACGAAGAGCTAGGCCTATTTATTAAGTAGAGATTATATATAAATAGTTTTTAAAAATCCAAAAATTACTTCTAAAATGAATTTCTCTTTTTAGCCCAGCAGACACATTTTTATGTGACAGTAATTTCCATTTGCGCTGATGTCTATGTATTAGTCCTGTCATTAGTCAGTGCAGCATGGAAGGCCAAGTACAGATTCATCATAAATTGTGGTAGATTTCACAATATAAAAAAAATTGTTAAATAAATAAAAAGTCTTCATAGAAAACAAATGAGATTACCCTGCATTTCCATCAATTTAATTGCTGTGATTCATACATGGCTAAAAAGTGTTCATGCCTGTAAGCTCTTATATCCAGTGACCATTGTCTTTTGCATTCCAATTGAAATTTCAAACCAGATTCATAGGGGATTATGTGATCTGCTTGCTGATTGACAGAGAGGAGGTCAGCGGAGCGGTAAATCTGACTAGCAATACACACTGGAAGGCTCAGTGCTACTTCAGATTTTATGGGTGGCCACAGACTGCCCCTTGCTTCCACATTTATTTTACCTGTCTTCAGGGAAAAATATTAGGAAATAAATATTTCACCATATAAGTTTTATGGTCTTTTATATTATTTGAGAACCGCTGAACTGTATGCCCTTAAAACAGGTTAATGTTCCAGAATGTTTTTAGTTTTTTTCAGAGCCCCTGGAGGGAAGCCACATTGAAGAACAAACTACTTTTCTTGTATAGTGCTACCCCCGCAGGAGCTGCTTGGTAATTTGGGTTCTCTGCTCTGCGCTTCTTCAATTCCAAGGACAACCTCAGTCCCCCTGGCATACCTGGTTGAATGAAATTTACTGAGAGCACTTATAAGGCAGAGTATAGATACCATTGACTCGACTGTGAATTAGCACCGGGAAATAGACACAAGACCGTTTAATGGTAAATTAAATAAATGTATTGGTACGGGTTAGAATAAATGGTGGTTCGAGCATTAATGAACACACAGAAGGTAGATTTAAACACAGACCACTGGACAGTGCAATCACTATGCCAAGGTAACTTAGAATAGAGCTCTGTATCTTTAGACTGGGATTAACTCATGAATCAGCAAAGTCAACAATAAACAGTGCATATAAACAATTTCAGCCATGGGTGTGGGAAGCCCTTGTAGGGTCCAAAGGCTTATGCATTTCAAAGGCTTTGGATGCTATGAGGGCTTCCCACACCACTGGCTGAGCACCCAGGGGCGGTCTCATCTACATCCTTTTATATGTCAATGCTTGTCATTAGTTTGTGAGTGGAATACTATTTATATTTCTAAACAATCTGTTATTTTGGCAATACACAAAGTCAGTGCGCCCTCTGTTTCCAGTGTTTGAGAGGACCTTCACAGTCCTGTGAGGGCACAATACCTACTAGCCGGGCAAGCAAGCGTTATATGTCCTTAGCATCACACCAAAGCGCAGGAGGTTATTAATCCTATTTCTTCAGCTGGCTAGTGTTGGGGCCTAGCTGTACCATTAGTGCACATGTCCTAGTCACACCTGTAGACAACAAATAAGACTACTAGATGGCTGTATGGTCATTTCAAACTGCTAACCCTGACCTACAAAGCCATTCACAACGCCGCCCCAAACTACATAACTGACCTGATACCCAAATACTACCCTACCCGTGTCCTCCGCTAATCCCAGGACCTCCTACTCTCTAGCTCCCTGGTCTCCTCCTCCCACGTCCAATTTCAGGACTTCTCTAGGACTTCCCCCATCCTCTGGAACTCCCTACCACAATCCATCAGCCTGTCACCTACCCTCCTCACCTTTAGGCGAACCCTGAAAACCCTCCTCTTCAGAGAAGCCTACCCCAACCTCACCTAACACCTGACCTCCTCTACTCCTCCCACCACTCTATCCCCCACAGCCATTTCCTCCTGTACCACTTTCCCCTCCCTCCTAGATGGTAAGCTCGAAAAAGCAGGGCCCTCGAACCCCTCGTGTATTGTATTGTTACTGTCTTGTCTCATGTTCTGTCCCCCTTGCTACTGTACAGATATAGTACAGTATAAATACTGTATAATAATAAGAATAATAATTTCCTAAAGGGTTAAGTCTCTCTACCAGCAAATAGTAAATCCTTACAGCAGCAGCTCACCAGTCCCAATTATATCTCTGCTCCACTTCCCAGGCGACTCTGGCTGTTCACATCCACAAATTCTGCACTCCAGGTCCTGCTCAGGCTGCTGATATACAGCAGTGGTGGTGTGCACTGGGCAGCAATGTGGACTCTCTTGGCTCCCTCACAGCAAGAAGAAGCTGTGTCCAGTACAGCTTGAGAAAATGCAGCTATTTCCTCTCCTCCTGGCAACCTCCTCTCTGGGGAATGTAGTTTCAAAGTTTTGAGGAATGTACTAATTACATCAGTACAGTGTCTCCTCAGGACCACAGTTCCCACAGTGCACTGATACCTAACTCAATCTATTGAACTCTTCCTGCTCTGCAGCTCCCTTCTCTTGCTGAAACAGCTGTTAACCAGTTTAGCACCTCAGGGCAGCCATTACAGACAGCAGATGCAGCCAGTATTTCTTTCACTCTTATTCTTAGCCAACCACCTAGCTACACACATTACATATCTAGCATTCAACTTTGTGTTCTTAACAAATGTGCCCATGTTCCAATTGGGAAACTGCCTAAAGAAACACGATGGTGAGGCAATGATCAATGTGGTGATGTGGTGGCCCACTACCTAGGTCCCTGCAGTGACATCATGGCCTCAATTTGAAAGCAAGTCTGTAGCCAATATTCCCTTTCAAATAATATGTAAGAAATACATTCCCTACATTCATCAATACCTTTGCCACATTTACACCAGTGTGTTCATTTGTCTACATGGAAAAATCCCCACGGATGCTTTGCCAGCATCCTGTCAGCCACCGGGATCTCCTCTGTGAAATCCAGTGCATGTGCTTTTCTTTCTTTCTTCACAGTGTCCATAGCGTCCACACAAATATGAGAGGGGCACTAAGGTGGGGGCAGCGGGGAAGAAATCAGAAGGGTAGCCTTGGTGAAGTCACGTTTCACTTTGAAGACGGTTGAAACTCTGTTAAGCACTTTCTAGGTCCTCTGGAGGAGGAATACAGAAAGTATTTCTAGGGCCCTTAAAGGCGTGGGGCACCCCATCTAACATAGCCTATAATGTTGAAGGGTTTGTAGTGTTCTATGGTATAGTATGAGTGACTACGCTTCTCATTCCTTGTTTAATTCATTGGTATTGAAAATCTTCTTTGGGTCAGATCTGTCATTTTGTAATTGTGATGAAAACTGAACATGAAAAACAAATGTATGATACTGCTAAAAAAGAAATACAATTAACACCAAAACTGTCCTCTTTGTTTTTCCCAAAAACCTACTGTTCTCTGTGGTATGAAAAATTTGGCCCCAAAAACCCAGAATGGGATCAGAGGCACCCATATCAAAGGAAATTATTGACAGGAATTGTCTTAAAAAACTGGAGGTTTATTGGTAATAACACACTGTCAATTGGGTTGATTTACTAAAACTGAAAAGTGCAAAATCTAGTGTAGCTCTGCATAAAAACCAATCAGCTTCCAGTTTTTTGTCAAACTTTAAAGTGTTAAACCCAGGACCCTGCATTCACTATATCTAGTCTCCCACAATACACAAAGCATGGAAATACAGTTATTTTAGTAAATATAAACTGCTAAATACCTTTTCTCATCAGAGTATATAACAGTTTTGTGACTTCTATCAGTGGTCAGCAGAGCACTGGTTAAAGCTTGTAGGAGGAGCTTTCATTCTCCTCTGACTGTCCTATGAGACTGCATAAACCCTGACCCTCTGTCTGGACAGTGCTGATTGGCCATGGGCTTATCACATGAACCCTCCCCAAAAAAACAACTCTCTAGCCATACACTCTAAACTGAGCATGTATAGAGTGACTCCTAGAACTTTGTACTATCAGCAGATGGACTGGGGACAGCAGAAGAAAGGGAGGATCAGAGAAGACAGGATCAAACAGCTTTTTTACAGAATGCGGAGGATTAACCCCTTAGGTTCCACAGTGAGTATAACAAACATGGTTTACTGCATATACAGACTGATTTTACTGTTGTGGGTTTTGTAACACTTTAATTGAACAAGCTGAAGTTAGAAGCTAGTTGACTGACATGCACTCGCCATTTTTAGTAAATCAGCTCCAATGTGCTTCGTGCCTCGCAATTGGCCTTTTTATCAGGACATGTATACACTTTTTTTTTAAACCAAACTCTTTTTATTAAGATCAAAGAACAGATGGACAGCCCAAACAAGCGCATTGAAGTAAAGATGAAAGAAATGCACAAATATACATTACAGTACATTATAGGTACAAATAATATTATGCAAAATAGAACATAAAAAAAAGAGAAAATGATAACTCTTCACAATATTTCCAGTGTTATTATACAAGTCCATGTGGTGATCAGCTCAATAAGACAGGTGGGAACATTAGAGTTACTATGCTCTAGGGCAGTGTTTCTCAACTTTTTCTCAGTCAAGACACCCTTTGAAATTATAGACAGTCCCAATGCACCCTATAAAAATATGGACAGTCTTGAAGCATCACATTCTAAAATGTGAAAAACTATTTGAATAGTTTCATATTATTTATTTCAGGTACTTATATAGCGCTGTCAATTTACACAGCACTTTACATATATATTGTACATTGACATCAGTCCCTAACCCTCAAGGGGTGTCCAATCTAAGGTCCCTAACTCACATTCATACATACACATACTAGGGCCAATTTAGATAGAATTCACATACCAGGATGTCTTTGGAGAGTGGGAGGAAACTGGAGTACCTGGAGGAAACCCATGCAGGCACAGGGAGAACATGCAAACTCCAGGCAAGTGGTACCGTGGTTGGGATTTGAACCAGCAACCCTAGTACTGCCAGGTGGAAGTGCTAACCATTTAGCCACTGTGCTGCCCAATATAACGCAGAGACATCCACACATGTAGGACACCCAACATTAGAGGTGATTTATTCTTCCAAAGCAATATTTCAGTGTTTCTCTTCTCCCTCAGTTTTTATCCAGCTAATGTGACCCCAGCATTGATGAAAAGGGGTAGAGGAGGGTCAAACTAAGATGCTGTACAGGCAGCCAACATCTTTCTTATCAGTTGATGATGTCATTGGTTGTCAGGACGCCGGTGACTAGAAGTTCGTAAAGGTGCAAAATGAAGATCTGTGGCTTTGTGTAACTAAAAGGCAGGCGTGTTCCACCTGCTGGTTTGTATACAAGTTTTGGACAATTTTTAGACAGTTTTGCCAAGGCACCCCTAAAGAAACCTCAAGGCATCCCAGGGTGCCTGGGCACCCTGGTTGAGAAAGGCTGGTCTAGGGAGAGGCCTTCTACCTGGAGAAGCTTAACCATAGCTGTGGTGGGGTTCAACCTGGAATGTCCAGCCAACCCTGCCAGACCATATAAAATTTGTGTAGGGCATTAGTATGGTGGTAAGTAAGCTGTTCTTGTAGAAGTAGGGAGTTAACATAATCAACCTATTGTTTTTGGGTCGGAAAAGCAGAAGACATCCACTATCTTGTGATCAATTTTCTAGCAAGATATAGGAGCTGAGAGATCATAATATAAACTTCTGGTTGATACAGTTCAGTATCTAATGCACCCGCTAAGCACACTAAAGGATCAGCAGGTATGGCAACTTGGTGACTAATGAGATAGCTCAGACCAGTATAGGGAGAGTTTTGGACATTGCTAGATTATATGACTGAAGTTTCCTCTATGGAAGTTACATTTAAGACATATAGGGGTATTTCTCTTACCCCAACGAAACAACTTCCTCTCCCACTGCTATGACAATGCGATTGAGCGTCACCTGCAGCAAAGAAAGTAGATTGCATCTGCCTACAGAGATAATAGAGAAGGCAGATAAAGTGTGGGTGAAGACATAGAGAGGAGGGGGGGGGGCAAAAAAGAAGAAGAGGGAGGGATAGGGGGTGGCAGAGAGTAGAGGAGGAGGGATAAAGGAAAGGTGTTTGTATAGCTCAGTATGTAGCAGGGGCGGACTGACCATTTGGAAACTCGGGCACTGCCCGAGTGCCCAGAGTCAGTAGGGGGCCCCATGAGATGCCCCTGGTACCTTTTTCATAGGCTTTTTTGAGTTTGGGCAAGGACACAGGGGCCCCATGATCCCCTATTGCCCGGGGGCCCCATGAGTTGTCAGTCCACCCCTGGTATGTAGTAAAATATGTAATAGAATGGCTAGCACTGAAGGGGGGGGGTCCTCCAAACCATTCAGCTGACGGATGCATGTGTGTGTTTTACGTGAGATCTTGATATACATAAAGAAAATAGTTACACCAACACAGAATACGATCACTTCAAGAACTGAAGAGAAAAGTCAAAGGTAGTTGCTTTTCATATCTAAGGACTGCATTTTCATCAATACACCAGGTCCCTTCAGATACACCCCAGACTGTGTTTCAGTTTCCTTTTCTGTGATCTTTTTTTTTTTTATATTATGGCACCCAATCCACTTCACATTTTTAACTTTTATATTCATAAATTGTTAAATTCATACACAGACACATATGTCTGCTTTATGTTCAAATCACTTTTTTAAAGGTAATCCATAGTGAATAAGACTGTTGTCCTCCCCTTCTAAAAATGCTAGTGGCCTGGGTATGATGATAATTGATATGATAATGATGATTGCATGGCTTCAATACTTCTGAGCCACTGACAAGGAAGAAAAAGAAGAAAAAATATTAAAATATATATATTTTATTACAGATACTTATATAGCACCATCAATTTACGCAGCGCTGTACATATATATTGTACATTCACATCAGTCCCTAACCCTCAAGGGGTGTACAATCTAAGGTCCCTAACATACATTCATACATACACATACTAGGGCCAATTTAGACAGGAGCCAATTAACCTACCAGCATGTCTTTGGAGTGTTGGAGGAAACCAGAGTACCCGGAGGAAACCCATGCAGGCACAGGGAGAACATGCAAACTCCAGGCAGGAGGTGCCGTGGCTGGGATTTCAACCAACGACCTAAGTACTGCCAGGCAGAAGTGCTAGCCATTTATCTACTGTGCTAATATATATATATATATATATACCTCTTCGCAGGCTATCTCCTCTTCAGTCTATCATGACTGCTGCTACCAGACTCATCCACCCTACCAATCATTCAGTTTCCGCGCCACCCCTCTCTGCCAACCCCTCCACTGGCTTCCCATTGCCCAGTGAACAAAATTCTAAACATTTGCAATAACATGCAGTGCCTTTTACTCTGCCCCAAGCTACATCCCCAATCTTGTCTCCAAATATCACCCAAACCATCCTCTCCTCCCAAGACTTCCTGCTCTCTAGCTCTCTTGTCTCCTCCTTTTATGCTCATCTCCAGGACTTCTCCAGAGCCTCCCCCATCCTCTGGAACTCCCTACCTCAATCTGTCTGACTATTTCCTACTCTGTCCACTTTTAGGCAATCCCTGAGAACACATCTCTTAAGGGAAGCCTATCCTGCCTTCAGCTAATAACCAAATTTTCTATTTCTCCCATCAGTTAATCCCTCACAGTTATTATATTTTGTTCCACCAGCCTCTCCCTATTAGATTGTAAGCTCTCAGGGGCAGGGCCCTTCTGTCCCTCTTGTATTGAACTGTATTGTAACTTTACTGTCTTCCCTTTTTATTATAAAGCGATGCGCAAACTGTTGGCGCTAGTTAAATTCTGTATAATAATAATATAATAATATATTACAGTAATATGTATATAAATATTAATATATAAAGATTGTTAGCTCTAACAAGCAGGACCCTCTGACTCCTCCTGTATTGAATTATATTGTAACAGTACTGATTGCCTTCAAGTTATAAAACGCTGTGCAAACTGTTGGTGCTATATAAATCCTGTATAATAATAATATTTTATATATATATATATATATATATATATATTTAAATATATTTATAGCTTTTTTAACCTGTGAAAGGATTTGTATTTCTGTCCATCTAGATTTTCACAGCTCTGCCACACAGCACAACCCTGTCTGGCAGGGCAGGAGACGTGTTTTTTTTTCTGCTGCTGTGGTTCAGTAATGCTTACAGACTCCATCCCTACCCCGACCTGTGACTGGACAGCAGGCTAATGAGCCCCTCATTCCTCTATCAGAATTTTCCTTGTTTCTATATAAGAACTGCAACACACCTGGCTTCTTGCTCAGCATATTCCTCTCCCAGTCTGAGCTCCACTGTACAGGGGACTGCAAGGGGCTGATACCAAGTCAAATCCAGCTTCACTTACCCCCTGCATTAAAACAAATACATGTAATAATGTATTTATAAATACAAGCCGTTTTAATCTGCTTCTTTTATATCTGCCTGATTTCAGCTTTAACCGATCCCATTTTTCAGTGCAGTGACAGCAACTGACAGGCCGCCAGGACCTCACTGATCCACATCATGCTGGAACAATCAGTCTTGCTTGGCACGCCAGTGGCTTAATGTGCGGGAGGCAGCACAAATACTAGGCAGCCATTAGATGTAACTCGATCTTCAATCATGGTCCATGGAAAGAAGTAACCTTTACTCAGACTTCCACTAACTTGGTCAGTTGCTGATTAGGAGGATCTCAAGGAATAGAATGTTTACAAATATTGTCAGATTGCTGAATGCTGGCTGACCTCTAATGTCACTGTGCAATCTGCCCTGGGAGCCTCCTGGCTGATTATCATCCTTGTCCTACCTGTCTAAACTTACTACTGGATTAAAACAGCAGTCATCCTAATGTACGGGAGACCATATTGAAAACAAGTCCATTGTCTGTACAAACCCTGAGATCACCGACACTCCTGAAAGCAGCAGTAGGTGGTATTATTCTAAAGCAAGGGTCTTGAATTAAAATTTACGGAGGTCTGGTCAGCAAAAGTTCCTTCCAGCAGAGGTCCGAATCTTGTTACTGATATAACACATTGCAGTCCCCCGATACATTATCCTCTTTAGTGTACCTTTCACACTGTAGTCCCCTCCACATCACAGTCCCCTCTTCAAAGAAGTCTCAGAGTGTACTCAGTTCCCCTTCACATCACTGCCCCCCTTTACATTGCATTGCCCCTTTACAAATCACAGCGCCCCTTAACAAAACACAGCACCCCTTAACACAACACATCACCCCTTAACAAAACACAGCGTCTCCTAACACAACACAGTGCCCCTTAACACAACACATCACCCCTTAACAAAACACAGCACCCCTTAACACAACACATCACCCCTTAACAAAACACAGCACCCCTTAACACAACACAGGGCCCCTAACACAACACAGCGCCACTAACACAACAAAGTGCCCCTAACACACAATGCCCCTAACACAACACAGTGCCCCTTAACACAACACAGGGCTCTTAACACAACACAGCTCCCCTTAACACAACACAGCACCCCTTAACACAACACAGTACCCCTAACACACAGTGCTCCTAACACAACACACCACCCCTTAACACAACACCGGGCCCCTAACACAACACAGCACCCCTTAACACAGCAAAGTGCCCCTAACACAACACAGTGCCCCTAACACAACATAGCACCCATTAACACAACACAGCACATCTAACACAACACAGCACCCCTTAACACAACACAGTACCCCTAACACAACATAGCACCCCTTAACATAACACAGCACCCCTTAATGAAACACAGCACAGAACCCCTTAACATAACACAGCTCCCCTTAACATAACACAGCACCCCTTAACACAACACAGTGCCACTTAACACAACCAAGTGCCCCTAACACAACTCAGTGCCCCTTAACACAACACAGTACCCCTAACACAACATAGCAGCCCTTAACATAACACAGCACCCCTTAATGAAACACAGCATAGAACCCCTTAACATAACACAGCTCCCCTTAACATAAAACAGCTCCCCTTAACACAACACAGAGCCCCTTTTACTGCAAGCTTTCCCCTGCACAGTCCCATCTTACCTTAGGCAGGGCAGATGCACTAATCCTTCTCGGGTGTCCTCTCCTGGGCCTAAAGCCTGCCACCAATGTCATTCTCATAGCAGGCGGGGGTTGGAACAGGGGTGGACTGACAACTCATGGGGCCCCCGGGCAATAGGGGATCATGGGGCCCCTGTGTCCTTGCCCAAACTCAAAAAAGCCTATGAAAAAGGTACCAGGGGCATCTCATGGGGCCCCCTACTGACCCCGGGCCCTTGGGCAGTGCCCGAGTTTCCAAATGGTCAGTGCGCCCCTGGGTAGGAAGAGATGCAGATCGGGACTGAATGGGACTTTAAACTGAATGGGTTGTTTTACAAGGTGAGCATTTACAATCACTTTAAAACATATCAACTACAATTCCAAACCTATAAGATAGCAGCTCATATTTTATAAGCTGGAAGTTACGTAAAACATATGGAAAGCACATACTACCTGCCATTTCTGGAAGCCCCCTCCCAAATTCTCATAGTTCCCACATCACACATGCAGCAATGCATGTACTAAACAAAATAATATGGCCCCCTTGACACTATACGCTGCCATTGTGGTGCACTACTACATACAAGGTAGCATGTGTCGCTTTAAGGTAGCTATTATAAAAGAAAAAAAGCAGTATTCCTTCTTTTTTTTTTCAATGCAATGCACCACAACTCAAGGCATGTGCACGCTTTCACCTGGCACCCCTACCGCGGCTCCTTTGACTCTCAATGAATCTCTCAAAATCCATTACACTGTACCCCAACATCCCAGATACTGCACCTTTCTTTCACCCAACACCCCTACCATTGCACCCTTGACTCTGAATCTCTCATAATCCATAGTACTGTACCCAAATGCTCCAGACACCCCACCTTTCTTTCACCCAGCTCCTCTACCACTGCAGCATTGACTCTGAATCTATCATATCCCCTGACACTGTACCCCAACACCCCAGACACTGCACCTTTCTTTCACCTAGCACCCCTACCACTGGACTCTTGACTCTGAATCTCTCATAATCCATGGCATTGTACCCCAACACCCCAGACATTGCACCTTTCTTTCAACTAGTACCCCTACCACTGCACCCTTGACTCTGAATCTCTCGGCATCCATGACACTGTTCACCTAGCACCCCTTTCACTGGACTCTTGACTCTGAATCTCTTAGAACCCCTGATACTGTACCCCAAACACTGCACCTTTCTTCCAGAGAGCACCACTACCACTGCACCCCCCACTCCCCTACTACTGCCTTCCTAACTCAGATTTTGTCTACCTCCCAAAACCCCAAACACTGCACTCCATTACCCCAGACACCGCACTACAGCTTTCATTACTCTCTCTGGCAGCATCATATAGCTCTAAAAGAGAAAGCAGTATGGTGAGGCAATGTACAATGCTAGAGAAAGGAAAGTACCCATAGCATTGGTAAAATAATCTTTCATATTCAATCTTCTTGTTTTTAGGTTTTGTAATATTAAAAAATGTTCAACTTAGAAGTAGAATGTGCATGTATTTCTTGGCAAATTCAGGAAGGAAGTTCTGACAACGTCTCACCAATGTTGATGTCTTGGCCCAGCAGCAGACTGCAATAACATTATGAATTCCTCAAAATCAGCAAATTCTCCTCCACCAAGTAGACAAAAGTCCATAAACCAGAGCCTACTGTGTGGAGCTATAACCCTACCTGGTATAGAAATATGAATATTCAGAAGCTCAGCTTCTGTGACCCTTCTTCTGTGAGATCACCCTCCTCTGACAGCCCCCTACACTGGTTCCCATGTCCTAGTCACCAATATGAGTTGGGTACATCATAAATAGTATTAGTAATGTAAATAAAAGAAGGTGTGGCATCAAGAGCACCTTGACTTATCATGGAAGACATGACTACCAAACGCTAGGGTGCAGGGGCGGACTGACAACTCATGGGGCCCCCGGGCAATAGGGGATCATGGGGCCCCTGTGTCCTTGCCCAAACTCAAAAAAGCCTATGAAAAAGGTACCAGGGGCATCTCATGGGGCCCCCACTGACCCCGGGCCCTCGGGCAGTGCCCGAGTTTCCAAATGGTCAGTCCGCCCCTGCTAGGGTGACTATCTGACCTTCAGTGCTCTCTTCTTTGTCATTGTATCCTTCTTCTAGTCTACGGCTGGCTATGCACTCAACATTTTCAGGCATTTTCAAATAATTTTGAAATGCTAAACAACCAAATAGACCAAAGTAACCTACAACAGTTTCTAATGAAACAAATAAACTGTTGTTGGTAGGTTGCCTTGATCTCATTTATTTGATGCAATTAAAGTTTGCTTGAAAATGATTGCCATTGGGGTAGATTTACTAAAAATGGTGCACTTGGAATCTGGTGCTGCTGTACACGGTAGCCAATCAGCTTCTAACCTCAGCTTTTTCAATTAACAATACATCGTGGAAGCTGATTGGTTACTATGCACAGCTGCACCATATTTTTTACCATGCAGTTTTAATAAATCTCCCCCATTCCGTGAAAAATTCTGTATGTATAGCCAGCTTGGAGCCTAACTCCTTTCAAAAACTTTGTGGAAAAGTGGAAAACAGATAAAATCTCATTAGGCTTTTGGAGAGCTTCCCATATTTTATGTCAGATTACTTGTATTTTGGGACAATTGATAAAGTTAGAAACTCTTTCAGATTATTATTACTGTACAAGTACCTGAAAAATGACAGAAATATAATACTTAAATTATAGCTAGAGCTAAATCGTTTTTTGTTGTTTTGGATAGAGTGGAGAGGGATTAGAATTTGTCAGGTTATTATTGCTGTCTGTGGCCCCGTTAGGGAGATCCTCCCTCCCTATTTGTCATGTGACCACCATCACCATGAGTGATAGTGAAAGCAAATCCCAAATTTTAGGTTGTCACCAGAATAGGATGAGAGGGAAAATCTTCCAATGGAGACACCAGTTTTTGGGACAAACAAGGAATTTCTCTCAATTTGGAGGGATTTCCTCTCACTGCCTGTTGTGACTATGGGGCAGAAAGTGAAGGGAAATCTCCCCAATGGGACATAGATGGCAAAAAGCTGATTGGGGTTATAATCCTCTCATACGCTATCAAAAAAAAAAAGTATTGGATTTAGTTCTACTTTAACTGCTTGTGGACCGTGCACTTTACATATACTGCAACAGGGGTGTGCTGGATCACGTATTTCCAGACATTCCTGGTAGGTGCACACGTGCACCCACCGCCCCCAGCTGTGCTGTCCTTCACAACAGCATAAGCCATTCAGCGGTAGCCCACCAATGATTTATGGCCAAGACCCTCGGCTGAGCCAATAACAGAAGCTTTGTTGGTAAATGACACAGGGCTCTCTACAGACAGGTGTGCTGACTTTTTTTCTCTCCCTGCAAGGCAGGGAGAAAAAACAGCAGATTGCTTAGTAAAAACAACATACTACACACACTAAACATTATTAGGCACACAGTTAAGCCTTTGATTGCTGCTAAATGTTAACCCCTTCACAGCCTGTGTCATTAGTACAGTGACAGTGTATATTATTAGCACTGTACTAGAGTCAGTGGAAGTTAGCCAGTTCCCACACAGTGTCAGTTAGTGCTAGATTGCCCGCCGTACTATAGGTCGCTGATCATTGCCATTACTAGTATACATATTTTTATATATTTTTTTTTTTATTTTATTTTTTTAATCCAGTATATATACCATAGTTTGTAGACACCATATCTTTCCTGCAAAGCGACTAATATACACTTATTGGGATTTATTTTTACCATAGACATGTATCAGAATACATTCTGTTCTAAATTTTATGCAGAAATTTGATTTTTTTTTTTTAATGTTATTGGATATGTTTTATAGCATACATTTTCAGGGTTTTTTTTTTGTTTGTTTACATAATAAAAAATAAAATACCCAGTGTGATCAAATACCACCAAAAGAAAGCTCTATTTGTGTGAGAAAAATTATATAAATGTAATTTGCGTACAGTATTACATGACCGTGCAATTTTTTGTTGTCTATTAACCATGATGGACTTCACTATTAATATAATTTTCTATATATGTTTGCACTTTGTATATTGATTTGATATAGAGGTCTATGTTTGCGCTGTTTATTTATATTTATGACCGTGCAATTGCCAGTTAAAGTAGCACAGTGTTGAATAGCAAAAAAAAATGCCCTGTCATGAAGAGGGTAATATGTTTTGCTGATTTACCTGATGGCAGATGTGGGAGATGGAATGGCCAAATAACATCCGGAAGCTTGCCAAATGACCAACATGGTAATGAAAATATATTAAAAAAAGACACAGGAACAAAGTAATTACATTTAATATTATTATTATTTATTTATTACAGTTACTTGTATAGCGCTGTCAATTTACGCAGCACTTTACATATATATTGTACATTTCCATGTAAATATATGAGGGGCATTCAAGACAAACTGGGACCTTTAATTTTACAGGTATAAAAAGTGTGGCAGTACTACATGCAGTAGTAAGTGGCAAGCAGAGGTGGACTGACAACTCATGGGGTCCCCGGGCAATAAGGGATCATGGGGCCCCTGTGTCCTTGCCCAAACTCAAAAAAGCCAATAAAAAAGGTACCAGGGGCATCTCATGGGGCCCCCTACTGACCCCGGCCCCTTGGGCAGTGCCCGAGTTTCCAAATGGTCAGTCCGCCCTTGGTGGCAAGTGTGTTCTATCAATGATAGGCGGCGCACATGTCGCAGTCCAGCGACCGTTAATCAAGATGGCAGACAGTGTTAGTGAGTGAGTGGAACAGCTTGTGGTGATATCTACAGAAGACTTCAAGCACAGTACGGTGATAAGACGCTCCGCCACAGTAAGACATTTGAATGGTGTAAATGTTTCAAAGATGGCCATCAGTGACGATCCCGGCCATGGTGGTTCCCAGCCCACAGCAGTCATTCCTGTGAACATTCAGCATGTGGAACACTTGATCCTGGATAATCGACTAATAACCTCTCATGAAATTGCACAAGAGACAAATATTTATTGTGGGAATGGTGAACACAATGATGATGAAGTGAAGCAGGCTGTCCTAGGATGGTTCAGGTGTACTTACAAATCTTTCTATGCCAAAACTTTCCAGGCATTAGTTAAATGCTGGAATAAGTCTATATATGTAGCAAGGGAGTATGTAAAAAAAATAAATGCAGTTTACACTCCTTGAAATGTGTTCTTTTATTATATAAACGTAAAATTCTCGGTTTGACTTGAACACTCCTCGTATATCCAGCTATATCCAGCTGGAACACTGAAGCACACTGCAGTACATATTAATCACTGCTACAAGAAAGTCAAAAGATATACAATGATTAATTTGTGTGTTAGAACTTTCAGAATAAATGCACCACATTTATCATTTGTCATATAACTTCAACACTAAAGCCACAAGACACTCATAGTGAAATGCACAACTGATAGAGACCATGAAGAATTGCTGCATGGCACAAACACTGTCAATCCATGGACATAGTTTGTGTAACATGATAGTCCATAATATCTGTAAAATAGAATGCTTGATTTGTGTGTCCAGGTCTCATTCATTTTGTGTTGGAGCACTAAAAAAGGTTTATTGAGCAACAACAGTGACAGCTGATACATTGGGATTGATTTCTTAAAGATCACTTTGGAAAAGTGAATAGGCACTGAACTCAGTAAATATGATGAGACAGTGATCACTTCAACACCCACATCTGGAAGAAAAAATAATTAAATAAATAAATAATAATTTTTTTAAATTATATATATATATATATATAATTTTGTTTGCACATCATAGGGTATTTAATGTCGATACAACTTTATTTCTAAACACTAGAGATACGCTTTGAGTAGAAAAATAATAAAAGCAATAACAGTGTAACCTGAGATTGTACACCCCTTGAGGGTTAGGGACTGATGTGAATGTACAATATATATGTAAAGTGCTGCGTAAATTGATGGCGCTATATAAGTACCTGAAATAAATAGAATAATAAATAAACAGTAACAGCTGATATGACAACTGATAAGTGACAACAGTAGCAATATGATTTACTAAAGATTCCTTTGCAACGAATGCTCACTGAACTCAATGAAGCTGTGATCCCTTCATCACCCAAAATACTGGAAATAAAATATCTTGATTTTGTACATGATTGGATACACAAAGTAAATAGATTCATGTTATTTTTTAAACTCTAGAGATACACTTTGGAGATACAGAAAAAAATCTTAGTGTTCAGTAACAGTGACTACTGATAAGTGAAAACAGTGACATTATGATTTATTAAAGATCACTTTGCAAAGTGAACGTTCACTGTCAGGAATTTATCAAAAGTGGAGCAGGCAGAATTTGGAGCAGCTATTGCTGGCAACCAATCAGCTTCTAACTTCAGCTTGTTAAGTTAAGCTTTGAGAATGAAAGATAGAAACTGATTGGCTGCCATGCACAGCTGCTTCAACTTTTGCCTGCTCCAGCCTTACTAATTTCATTAATCGAGTTACTAGATAAAGTAGGGTTCACTTCATCATCTTATATAAAAAATATCCTTTTTTGGGGGGGCTATTCAAAGTAGATACAGTTTCACCATATTTTCTAAATTTTAGAGATTAAAAAAAAGAACTTTTATTGAGCAATAAGAATGACAACTGATATGACAACTGATGGGTAACAACAGTGACAAAATGATTTACTAAAGATCACTTTGCAAAGTGAATTTTCACTGAACTCAGTAACTAAGGTAAAGCTGAGATCACTCAAACATCTGGAAGAAAATGTCCCTTTTTTAATTGACATTTATTTATTTTAAATTTATATATTTATTTATTTTAAACACTTTATATACTTATATTATTTACTTATTTACTAAAGGCACAGCACTGCAACTTTCATTGTAACTATATATATATATATATATATATATATGTAACGTGTATATTGGATGATGTAGTCCTTATTTGAGTTTCAGTGATTTGCCCATGTAGTGCTTAAAAGAACTATTCATTAGTAAAACAATTAGCAATGGTTACATGTATGTTATGTATCATTCATTGATATGGATCAGTGCCACCCTCATTGCATTTTGCAGCAGAAAGGGGTAAAGGTCCCAGCCATTCCCCAAAATCCTCTGCTGGCCAGGACAGACTTACTTTGCCATAGCACAGTTTGGACAGATGAGCCTCTGCCTGGTCCATTTTCTTCCAATCATTACTTACTTTGTGAAGATTATTGTTTTAAACTCAATCTCCACCAATTATGTCACCCAGGGCAAATAACTGTAATGTTTGGGGGGGGAGCAGGGGGAATGTTTGAACAACCCTTTAAAACCCCATTCACACGGGCAGACTGTGTTATGTTTCAGTTCAGCTTTATTGCATTAAGCCCTGATTGAAATATTTTCCTAATTTTCAGAGATCGGTGTAGTGCCCTTGAATTTCGTCTGACCCTTGGCTCTGCAAACAGATCACTAATGGAACTAATTACATCTGCAGCTACTTCTACTCAGCTCCTTCTGTGCACAGAAGTCTATGGGAGGATTTTCTGTGTATAGGAAGATTTCCTACCTTTATACAATGTACACAACGTCCTACAACTGCAAGAAAGTTCCTGCTAAATACATGCAATCAACAAAGGTATAAGGTTAGGAAATAAAAGATGTGAGACTTTATAAAATAATACTCAATGTTTTATCATTTCTTTCTTATTTTTATTGAGTTAATTTTTTAGTTACCATTTTTGAGATTAGCAACAGTAAAACATTTATTGTAACGAAAAAAATATAAATCATAGGTAATTATTTATAACACAAACACCTCTCTCTCTCTCTCTCTCTCTCTCTCTCTCTCTCTCTCTCATCAATATCTATCTATCTATCTATCTATCTATCTATCTATCTATCTATCTATCTACCTATCTATCTGTTTATCTGTCTATCTCTCTCTATCTATATATATGACAAATTATGAAAAATATATAAAATTATAGGTATGAATTTATATTTTGAACACACATAAATATATATATATATTATATATATTATTTATATAAATTATACATGTATAATTTATATATATATATATATATATATATATATATATATATATATATATAATTTATATGAATAACAATCTAAACAATTGTTTAAAATTTATAAAAAACGAATGGTTTCAATTTATATTTATAACACACACACATATATACACACATATGAACACACACACACACACACACACACACATTTATATATATATATATATATATATATATATATATATATATATATATAATTAAAAACATATATAAATTATATAAAATATATTTTTAACACACACACATTTATATATTTATATATATATATATCAGATCATTTATTTTAGACCACTTCTATTTTCTATGGCATTATGAATTAATAGTTTCATAAAAGAGATATTGTACTCAATTCAGTTCTGCTACCAAATATCAACTCTTTTCTCAAATATCCAAATATTTCTAATTTTATTAGGACAGCTCCACAATATCTGAAACGTTCTAGGGATTGCATGATACATCATGTCATAAAGTATAATATTATTCATTAATGATAAAATAGTGGAAATGTTTATTTCTTATAAAAATAAATATAATTATTTTGGTGCCATTATAGCACAAAACACATGAAGCTACAAATGCAAGTCCTTATGTATGTATATATTTTTAATATGTGCTTGTCATGCAGTGTTGTGCTATATTCTGCCTTGTATAGTAAGGCTGTGGATTCTGTCCGATTAGATTTTTCTTCTTTTCGGCACTAGATATATGCGATCCAGTCGGTTGTGATTAGAAATTAGTTTAGTACATTCTGAGTACTTATTTTTAAATCCATATACATGCAGGATTTTATAGTTAATATACATTTTATAGTTAGTTTTATAGGTTAGTCTATAGGCTATACAACATTAACTGTATAGTAAACAAATCCTGTAACATCTCTTCATACAAAAATAGACTATGCAGGGATTTGACAGCATCGCATTATCTATATAGAACAACAATCTGAACTACAGATCCCAGCATGCCAGGTAAGACTAGTACTAAAGGACAGTAAAACTGACAATTAACATACAACATTCATTCCATGTCTGCAGCACAGCAATGCCCCCCATACACACCGCTCCAGTATTTCTGCATTGTATCCAGTGCTTTCCTGTAACATTAGGATTCATGTATATCGATGCGGCTGTAAAAGCAGTTTTCTGTGTAACAATGTAACAATAAGACACAGGAGAGATCTCACCAGTTTGTACAGAGGCTGTAGTGCCAGTCTTAGGATGCAGTGCCATGAAGGGGTGTGCAGAGAGTGCAGTGCCTTGGAAGTGTGTGCAGAGGGTGCAGTGCCATAAAAGTGAGTGCAGGGAGGGTGCAGTGCCATAGAAGTGTGTGCAGAGGGTGCAGTGCCGTAGAAGTGTGTGCAGAGGGTGCGGTGCTATGAAGGTGTGTGCAGAGGGTGCAGTGCCATAGAAGTGTGTGCAGAGGGTGCGGTGCTATGAAGGTGTGTGCAGAGGGTGCAGTGCCATAGAAGTGTGTGCAGAGAGGGTACAGTGCCATAGAGGTGTGTGCAGAGAGGGTACAGTGCCATAGGGGTGTGTGCAGAGAGGGTGCAGTGCTATGAAGGTGTGTGCAGAGGGTGCAGTGCCAAAGCTGTGTGTGCAGGAAGGCTGAATTGCCATAGAAGTGTGTGCAGGGAGGGTGCGGTGCCATAGAAGTGAGTGCAGAGGATGAATTGCCATAGAAGTGTGTGCAGGGAGGGTGCGGTGCCATAGAAGTGAGTGCAGAGGGTGAATTGCCATAGAAGTGAGTGCAGAGAGGGTGCGGTGCCATGAAAGGGTGTGCAGGGAGGGTGCACTGCCATAGAAGTGAGTGCAGAGGTTGCGGTGTCATAGAAGTGAGTGCAGGGATGGTGCGGTGCTATAAAGAGGTGTGCAGAGAGGGTGCAGTGCCATAGAAGTGTGTGCAGAGGGTGCAGTGCCATAGCAGTGTGTGCAGGTAGGGTGAAATGCTATAGAAGTGAGTTCAGAGGGTGCAGTGCCATGAAGGGGTGTGCAGAGGGTACAGTGCCATAGAAGTGTGTGCAGAGAGGGTGCAGTGCCATGGAAGTGTGTGCAGAGGGTGCGGTGCTATGAAGGTGTGTGCAGAGGGTGCAGTGCCATAGCTGTGTGTGCAGGAAGGCTGAATTGCCTTAGAAGTGTGTGCAGGGAGGGTGCGGTGCCATAGAAGTGAGTGCAAGGAGGGTGCAGTGCCTTAGAAGTGTGTGCAGGGAAGGTGCAGTGCCATAGAAGTGAGTGCAGAGGGTGCAGTGTCATAGAAGTGTGTGCAAGGAGGGTGCAGTGCCGTAGAAGTGTGTTCAGGGAAGGTGCAGTGCCATAGAAGTGAGTGCAGGAAGGGTGCAGTGTCGTAGAAGTGTGTGCAGGGAGGGTGAAGTGCCATAGAAGTGTGTGCAGGGAGGGTGAAGTGCCATAGAAGTGAGTGCAGGGAGGGTGAAGTGCCATGGATGTGTGTGCAGGGAGGCTGAAGTGCAATAGAAGTGTTTGCAGGGAGGGTGCAGTGCCATGGATGTGTGTGCAGGGAGGGTGAAGTGCAATAGAAGTGTGTGCAGGGACGGTGAAGTGCCATAGAAGTGAGTGCAGGGAGGGTGCAGTGCCATAGAAGTGTGTGCAGGGAGGGTAAAGTGCCATAGAAGTGAGTGCAGGGAGGCTGCAGTGCCATAAAAGTGTGTAGGGAGGGTGAAGTGCCATAGAAGTGAGTGCAGGGAGGGTGCAGTGCCATAGAAGTGAGTGCAGGGAAGGTGCAGTGCCATAGAAGTGAGTGCAGGGAGGGTGCAGTGCCATAGAAGTGTGTGCAGGGAGGGTGCAGTGCCATAGAAGTGTGTGCAGAGGGTGCAGTCCCGTAGAAGTGTGTGCAGAGGGTGCAGTGCCGTAGAAGTGAGTGCAGAGGGTGCAGTGTCGTAGAAGTGTGTGCAAGGAGGGTGCAGTGCCGTAGAAGTGTGTGCAGGGAAGGTGCAGTGCCGTAGAAGTGTTTGCAGGAAGGGTGCAGTGTCGTAGAAGTGTGTGCAGAGAGGGTACAGTGCCGTAGCAGTGTGTGCAGGGAGGGTGCAGTGCCATAGACGTGTGTGCAGGGAGGGTGCAGTGCCATAGAAGTGTTTGCAGGGAGGGTGCAGTGCCATGGATGTGTGTGCATGGAGAGTGCAGTGGCTTAGAAGTGTGTGCAGGGAGGGTGCAGTGCCATGAAGTTTGTCCAGAGGGTACAGTGTCATATATTGGATTGTAGAGAGAAAGTAGTGCATCAGAAATGTGTGAAGAGAGTGCAGTGCCAGCCTGTGTACTGTCAGGGCGGTGTGCAGGGAGCAGGCAGTGCCAGTCTGTGTTGCCAGGGTGGTGTGAAGGGTGCAGGCAGCAGTAATCTGTGTGTTGTCAGGGTGGTGTGCCAGTCTGTGTTGTCAGAGTGGTGTGCAGGGTGCAGGCAGTTCCAGTCTGTGTTGTCAGAGTGGTGTGCAGGGTGCAGGCAGTGCCAGTCTGTGTTGTCAGGGTGGTGTGCAGGGTGCAGGCAGTGCCAGTCTGTGTTGTCAGAGCGGTGTGCAGGGTGCAGGCAGTGCCAGCCTGTGTTGTCAGAGCGGTGTGCAGGGTGCAGGCAGTGCCAGCCTGTGTTGTCAGAGCGGTGTGCAGGGTGCAGGCAGTGCCAGTCTGTGTTGTCAGGGTGGTGTGCAGGTGCAGGCAGTGCCAGCCTGTGTTGTCAGGGTGGTGTGCAGGGTGCAGGCAGTGCCAGTCTGTGTTGTCAGGGCGGTGTGCAGGGTGCAGGCAGTGCCAGTCTGTGTTGTCAGGGTGGTGTGCAGGGTGCAGGCAGTGCCAGCGTGTATAGAGGTGCAGCTCTCTGTGGCTGAGCTCAGCTCTCTCCTGGCCTCTACAGACTGAGGATCAGGTTTATTCCTACACGTCAGCCTTCTCCCAGCCCAGACAGCTCCTCTGCACAGCCAGAGCTGCAATACTGGGAACACACAGTGCCAGTCTTTCTTCCCTGGGACTATTATTAAAGCTGACCTCCAGCCAGATACAACACACCATTTATTGGAGTTGTGTCCCTTTACAAACACATATATTTATTGGTACATATTATTATTATATTATTGGTATGAGTATTTATGTCTGTCTGGATATCAGTTTTCTGTAATCATTTGCACTGCGGTGTTGGACTGCTGGACTGGGAGATGGAGGGGGTAGCACAGGGAGTCAGCCAGGCTCTACTGCAAGCACATGTGCTCTTAAAGCGGAGCTCCACGCAAAAGGGGAAGTTCCACTTTATGTCTTTGTCCCCCGCTCCCCATTAGGAATTGACACCTTTGAGGAGGGGGGGGGGAGCGGGTACCTAAATTTGACAGCTACCCGCTCCCACTTCCGCTGCGATCTCCTTGGCAATCGGAAGCAGAAGTTGTCCTACCCATAGTCTTCTCGGACACATGACAGGTCCCAGAAGACTACGGGGCCATTCACAAAGCGCATCACTTCTCACATGTGCGCGGTGGTCGCCTGGCTGTGCAAGCTGTCACAGCCGGGGGCCTACACTAAAGATGCCGGCGCCGGGGAGAGAAGATGGCCAGTGAAACCAGCAGTGGTGAGGACACCGCTGGACCGAGGGACAGATAAGTGGCTGTATTTTAAAAGTCAGCAGCTACAGTTTTTGTGGCTGCTAACTTTTTTTTTTTCAGCTGGGACTCCGTTTTAAAGTGTATTCACATTTAAACAGTCAAATTTCAAAAACTTCACTATAAATGTATTTGTTCCCATTCGCACAGAATACTTCTAAAAATTCATACTTTTATAGTCAGCTTCAATTGTTCAGAAAAGCTTGCAATATGCAATTAAAGTGATTCTAAAGGTTCATTTTTTTTTTAAATAACAAACATGTCTATACTTATCTGCTGTATGCAGTGGTTTTGCACAGATCAGCCCGGATCCTCCTCTTCTCGGGTCCCCCACAGGCTCTCCTGGCCCCTCCCTCCTTTTGGGTGCCCCCACAGCAAGCAGCTTGCTACGGGGGCACCCGCTGCTCCGTGTGTCCATTCATGGCTTGGCCTTGCCCCCTCTCTCTCCTCATTGACTGACTGGCTGTGTTTGACAGCAGGGTGAGCCAATGGCTCCTGCTTGCTGTCTCAGCCAATGAGGAGGCAGAGACCCGGGACAGCCAAGGCTTTCATTCACATCACTAGATTGTGATGAGGCTCAGGTAACTGTTGAGGGGGCTGAGGGGGATGATGCACACAGAAGGTTTTTTACCTTCATACATAGAATGCATGAAGGTAAAAAACCTTCAGCCCTTACAACCACTTTTATCCTGGGTTCAAACTGATGCGGTGTGACATATCGCATGTGATTCATACAGGAACCTCACCGCATTCCTCTGCAAATCACATGCGAATTCTGTGCAGTGTGATTTGAGTCATACATTTTGTATGGCTCAGATCGCACCGCATCCGCACTAAGAAGGTGCAGGACCCTTTTTTTGGTTCGCACTAGAATCGGATCGCATGGGTATTCACACCCAATGCGATCTGATTCTGCACATCGCACCGCGCTTTGCAAACCAATTTCGAGGTGCGATTGTCATGCGGTGAAGAATTCTCACAGAAACCACTGAGAATTCCGCACCGCATCAGTGTGAACCCAGGCACAATGGACAGAGAGAAGAACATTTTTTCTGCATTAACATACATTGAGGCTGATTTACTAAAACTGGAGAGTGCAAAATCGGGTGCATGGTAGCCAATCAGCTTCTTGCTTCAGCTTATTCATTAAGCTTTGACAACAAAAAAATGGAAGCTGATTGGTTTCTGTGCACAGCTGCACCAGATTTTGCACTCTACAGTTTTAGTAAATCAACCCCAATGCACCCTCCAAACCTTAACATTTAATTCCGGGATAACCCTGGAGATTCCTACAACTTCCCCCTCCTAACAACCTATGCTTACTAAGCTGTGAAAAAAAAGGTGTATTGCCTATTTTTTTAGCCGGCTCAGTCCAGTCATGTGATCTCTGTGTGTCAACCAATGTCAATGCATGGGAGAGGAGAGAGAACTGAAAATGGATGGGTCATTGAAACCTTTGAGTGACAACACCACTTCAGGCTTTACCAGCCATTGTTGAATGCTCTCTTGTCACTGGCTGTCACAGGGGGATGACATGACCGGACCGGAGCAGGCTGAAAATACGTAAGAATGCAGATCTTTCTTGACCAGGTTAATAAACATAGGTGTTAGGAGGAGGAAGGGGATAGTTTTAAGAGTAGGGTTATTCCGGAATTCCATGTTAAAGCATTACTAAATCAAAACCAAAAATGTAATATCAGATCACTACCATATTTAAAAAGCCCTCACTGGACCCCACCAACCTGAACAACTTAAGACCCATCTCCCTGCTCCTATTTACCTCTAAACTCTTAGAACGCTTAGGTGTCCTTTTATCATGCAGTGGTAAATGACCGCTGTTCTCTGGCATTCTCAGAGGAGACAGTTCTCCTGTGAATGCCTTTTTATGAAGCGGTGTAGATCGCTTCTCCGAATGAGGAGAGAAGCGATCTACAAATGCTTTGAACACTAGAAAACAGCTTCTGTTACTATAATCTCGCGAGATAACAGTAAGAGATCAGTCAAACACCATTTACTAAGCAGCTGTAAATTATCGCTGCTTCGTTTGCGGTTCCCCCAATTCTCCACCTCTGGGTTGGAGAATCTGGAAGAGAACACAGATCGCCAGTGAAGGGCTGACATCGCTCCTTCATACACTGGTGATCTGTGTCAAATACAAAAAATTGCAGCGCTTGAGTGTATAATACAGGGAATTAACATGAATAGCAGATTAAAATGTTCATATTTCAACATGCACCAGATTCCACATTCTTAAATTGTTGTAAACAGTAATCAGATAAGTAATGAAGATCTATCCGACTAATCAAGGTGCATATAGTGATGGTGATGTTAAAATCATAAGTTCTGTGATGTATCCAAAAAAATCCGTGACTTCCGTGATAGGGGAATGACTGTATAATGCACTAACCAGATAGCGCAAGTACATGCGCATTGGAGTATAATGACCTACTCCTGGTCACAGCCAGATGGTCCTCAGCGTGAAGCCCTCAGGAACACCAGTGCACCACTCTTGCCGTCTCCTACCACCAGGGGGAGTGCGCCTCTTTACAGTAACACGAAATCACTTTATATCCTCTATCGCCAGGATTGGTGTACTTTCTTATCAGGAGATCATCTCAGGGGCTCAGCAATAAGACCCAAAAGAAAGAAATCTTGATAGTGTAGTATTTTATTCAAAAGTAAAAAGTAAGTAATACACTTACATGGTAATGTCCAAAAAGCTGATGCATAGAATCCAAAAAGATGGCCGACAGTCAGATGCATGAAACAAGTGGATAATCAATGGTGTGAGAGGTGTCCTTATCCCTGGTGATCTGTGTGCTGAGATGATCAGTGGAGAACATGTTCTCCGCTGATCATCTGTTTCCTAAACCACTAATGATCTCAGATCAGCAACGATCCTCAGGATCACCGCTGATCTCAGTTTCATAAAAGGATGCCTTAGTCTACAATCGCCTGAGCTCCTACCTCACTGACAACAACCTTCATGACCCCCTACAGTTTGGCTTTCGCTTACTACACTTCACTGAAACTGCCCTACTAAAATTCACTAATGGTTTACTTATTGCTAAAACCAATGGCCTTAACCTGCCGCCATGTCTCTCTTTGAACGGGCGTGTTGCAAAGACCCACACAGACGTGGTCTAATTTCAAGCCTATACTCCCTCCTCACGACTTCAACTACCGCATCCCCCCCTCCTTATACCCATAGGTGGGAGACTGATTTAGATAAGCAATTAGATTCATCTGATTGGGACTACATCTGGGCCAACACTAAATCATCTTCGCAGAACATTGTTGCACTAGAAACAAATTATAAAGTCTTAACACGCTGGTATCTGGTCCCAGCGAGAATCGCGAAATATACCCCTAATTACTCGCCCAACTGTTTTAGAGGCTGTATGGATCCAGGAACACACTACCATATGTGGTGGGATTGCCCGGTAGCCCGGACCTTCTGGGTAGAAATTTTCACCATGTTATCCACACCTAGCGCTACCACACTGCGACCCGACCCGACAACAGCTCTACTCAATCAACGCCCTCCTGGCATCTCCAATTCGCAATTCAAACTCCTTATGCAAGTCACTACGGCAGCCAAGCAGGTTATAGCGAAATCCTGGAAATCCCCCTCCCTAAGCGTCACAGCCGTTAAAACCAGAATAACGCAAGCCATGATACACGCAAAGGTGAAAGCCACAATTCTTGACACGATCCCTAAATTCTTACATATTTGGAGTCCCTGGGTAGAACGTTTCCTCCCGCCTAACTTTGATGAATCACTCCTTCTCCCTTGATTTATTTATTGTGCGCCCTATGTATTGTCAATGACCCTCCTTACGCAGCGCATAGGTGTTCAAGTACACTCAATTAACGTTCCTGGAGTCATCATTGCTGCTCCTCCCTCCCCTTTCCCACCCCTGTTTGACCTTTTTCTGAATTTCTCCAACCTTCTTTAATGCCCCAGTGAGCCATTACCCCGATTGACCGAAACTACAACGTCTTTTGTTAACTTCTAATCACTTGTTTTTATCAGAAATGTAACGACATTGGTACTGTGACCTTTATTCCTTATGTCTTGTTGTCACTACAATGTCCATTGTACATTGGTAATGTCTCCTTGTCCTTGTCATTTTGTTTTACTGTTAATAAAATGTTTGAACAAGAAAACCAATGGCCTTTACTCCATACTCTTACTACTAGACCTTTCTTTTTGATACTGTTGACCATCCTCTCCTTCTCAAAAAACTCCACTCTCTTGGCATTCAAGATTCTGCTCTTTTCTGGTTCTCCTCATACCTATCGCAGTGCTCCTTCACTGTTACCTATAACTCTGTCTCCTCCTCTCTACTTCCTCTTTTTGTAGGGGTCCCTCAAGGTTCTGTCCTTGAACCCCTACTCTTCTCCATCTACACCACCTCCCTTGGTCACCTGATAAACTCCCATGGCTTCAAGTACTATCTCTATGCTGATGACACAAAAATCTATTGTTCTGCTCCTCACCTCACCCCTTCAGTCTCCTCTCACATTACTAACTTACTAAGTGACATACCGGCATGGATGTCACTCTACGTCCTCACTTGACTTCCTTGCTGAGCATACCTCTGCTGTGACTGCTATTCTGCTATGACCAGATTGGCCTTTCCTTCGGGTGGTGCTCCACTGGGATTCTTGCAGCAACCCCTTCAGAGCTGGAGATGTGAATTTAAAGATCTTATGCTGATTTTGTATAGACTGCCTCTGCTTTGTGGATGTCTATTTTTGAATCAAGTTACACAGATACACCTACTAATTCATCATTATACCAGTAATTTCCCCTGAAGAAGGAACTCCATTACGAAAAATGTTGGGAATTATGGGAAGATTTTATTATCGCCACGCAAGACATGTATCTATAATGTTGAATTTCTAAATACACTTGGGTTATGCTGGCTCAATTATTTGGTGTATCATATTGTAGTTTATCTTTGTCCCATTTGGCCATTTTTTTGGAATTAATAATAAAGGTTGATTACTTGTTGTTTAATATATTTCATGTTTCATATCTTCTGCCTCTAAAGTCTCCTGGGGAATCCTTTGACCTTTTGGTCGACATTCTTTTGCACTTCCTCAAACTCAATCTTTCTAAAAACTGAGTTCATACTATTCCCTCCTGCCCATGCCCTCTCCCCTGAGTTCTCCATCAAGATCAATAATACAACCATCAGTCCCTCCCCTCATGCAAGGGTACTAGGTGTAATCCTGGACTCCCATTTGTCCTTTCAGCCCCAAATCCAATCACTGCCCAAATCTTGTAGACTTCACCTCCGCAACATCTCCAAAATAGGGCCGTTTTTAATCATTGAAACCACTAAGCAACATATTCACTCCCTGGTTATCTCTCGTCTTGACTATTGTAACTCCTTCCTCATTGGCCGACCTCATCGCAGGCTATCCCCTCTTCATTCTATCATGAATGCTGCTGACAGACTCATCCTCCTTACTAACCATTCCATATCTGCCACCCCTCTCTGCCAATCCCTCCACTGGCTTCCCATTGCCCAACGGATAAAATTCAAAACATTAACAATAACATATAAAGCCATTTATAACTCTTCCCCAAATTACATCACCAATCTTGTCTCCATATATCACCCAAACCGTCCTCTCCACTCCTTCCAAGATCTCTTGCTCTCTAGCTCCCTTGTCTCCTCCTCCCATGCTTATCTCCAGGACTTCTCTCGAGCCTACCCCTTCCTCTGGAACTCTCTACTCAACCTGTCCCACTATCACCTACTCTTTCCACTTTTATCTCTTCAGGGAAGCCTATCCTGCCTTCACCTAATAACTGAATCTTCTATTGTTCCCATCAGTTCATCCCCCACAGTTATTACCTTTTGTTCCACCAGCCCCTCCCTATTAGATTGTAAACTCCCAGGAGCAGGGCCCTCCTAACCCTCCCAACCCTCTTGTATTGTTGCTGTATTGTCTCCCGCTATATTGTAAAGCGCTGAGCAAACTGTTGGCGCGATATAAATCCTGTATAATAATAATAATATGTTACAGCTTACCAATCCATATATTTGGTGGTTGCCTTAGTTTTTTTTTTTTAAGGCTTTTTCCCTCTCTGTTTTCACCTGGTGATCTGGCCAGTAACACCTCCTATATTAGAGTGCCTCCACTCTGGATGAATGAGCACAGGGGAACCTTTGGACATCTGCATTGTCAGTCTAGTAGGAGGGGAGAGTTAGACGTACTAGCAGATTTAGATACACTAACAAATTGAAGCTGAACCCCAGATCACACTTTATAAGTAGTTACAGCAAAGGTTTTTTCCTTTTGGGATAAAGTTTTTACACAAATATATAAAAGCTGATCATTGTAAACCCCCCTGTCAATTGTAAATCGTTTGTCTCAACTCTGTAATTGCTACATGTGTAGAAAATATTGTTGTGTTGAAAAACAATAGACTTACTGGCCATATCACCAGGTGAAAATAAAGGAAAGAAAGTCTAATAAATGAAAACTAGCGCAGCCATCACATCTAAGAATTGATAAGCTGCAATATAATAAATCCAACCAAAAATTAAATCTGCTCTTGGTCAAAATCAGTGAAAGTGTACCAGCAGCCGCTATATAATTGTCATACCAATTAACCTCCCTAGCGGTCTGATTATGTCCATATTTCTGTGCTCAAAGCGGTGCATTTTTTTGCATGGAAATATGTATTTTTTTTATTGTAGGCCTGTAATTTTTAGAAATAACTCACTGAAATCTGTCCGAACAAGAGTCTAATAAACATCCCGGGTATGATAAAATGTGAAACACAAAATCATAAATTATAATTTATTAAATAATCATAAAAAATAATAATATAATAATAATAAATTTTATTCAATAATATAATCAAACCAAAAACACTGAAATTTGAAATAGAGCGCCAAGTTCGCACATCACTGAGCAAAGTCGCAAAATCGTTTTCAGTGTCTGATGATGAATTTCCCCCACGAATCATTATCACTCAATTCTGCAAGTGGTTCTGATTTACTATCGCTGTTCTCTAGCCGGTCTAAAACCGCTTTTGACCTAAAGGGACACTTTTTGGACACCATGGACATTTCTCAGTTTCCAGGCAGAAAGAACGGTACAAATGCAGGCAGAGCACAGGACAAAGCACTCGGGACAATATGTATGTGAAATGGTTTGATACAGTAATGTTTTACTATGTGATTTTAGTGTATTGAGTGAATGTCACTTTTTGTCATTTTCAAATTTCCCGCCACTCTGTCCCCGTACGTCCCGACGCTCGCAGGGGACGGAACCCAGATGACAGATGTCGGCATCCGCCGGATTACATTTCCGGGGACACCGCAGGAGGGACATCGCGGGAGCGCAGGACAAGGTAAGTGAAGAACAGATGCCGGAGCAGCGCCGCATGGTCAGCCCGAGTGTAGCTCAAGGTTACCGCTTTTGGTACTGAAACTTTACCCCGAGCTACACTCAGGAATACCGTCAGGGAGGCTACACATTACTCAAATAAAAAAAAGCAGCGCTAAGTAACGATATACCTTATAAACAAACAAGTCATATGTGAAAGTCCATAAATAGTCCATGTGTTAATAAATTAATATGAACAATAAAGTCCCACATGTATGTGCAGTTGTGGTCACTTCACAAGGAAGAATTCATGCAGGAAAATAATATATGCAACTTGATAATAGTGCTGCCATTTCCTTTACGATCGTTCTTAATGCCGTTTATATGCAGAGCAAGCCTGCAATATTTTTACTCCTCTGGTTTTATGGAAGTCTTTTTGGATTAAATAAAAGGCATATTTTAATATACTACACTAAGGAGGCATTTGTTTTCTTCCTTTGATGCCGATTACGGCTAGTGGAGGTGCACTGGCTCTGGGAATTGTGGAAGGAGCATGTCATTTAAGTGATTTTGACCGTTTATAATTAATGATGGACTGGACACCCACCTGTGTGAAGTTTGTGATCAAACTTTCAGTAGGTTTGAGATGTTCGACCGCAAACTTCAAACAGGGACAATTTACTGAGCAGTATCTTAAGCATCTGAGTATGGAGTAAGATACCGCACACTTACTAAAATACCGCAGGAGTTATCTTGTTAAGTCATGCGGTATTTTAGTAGTGAAACATTCATTCATGTTTCAGCTGTCAGTGGGGTTCCCCGCTGACAGCTGAATGTCAAAAGAATTGTCGGCATTGCTCGACAATTAAAAAAAAAATGGTATAGGGTCCCCCCTCCCATCCATACCAAGCCCTTTGGGTCTGGTATGGATTTTAAGAGGAGCCCCCTCAGATAAAATAAAAAAAAATGGCATGGGGGTCCCCTTCCAAAATCCATACCAGACCCTTATCCAAGCATACAGTCCAGCAGGTCAGAAAAGGGGGTGGATGAGCAAGTGAGCACACCCCCCTTCCTGAACCATAACAGGCTACATGCCCTCAAAATGGGGGGGTGTTTTTGGGTAGGGGGGCTCCCCCCAAAAGCACCTTGTCCCCAAGTTGATGGGGACAAGAGCCTCTGCCCCACAACACTGGCCGGTGGTTGTGGGGGTCTGCTGGCGGGGGGCTTATCAAAATCTGAAAGCCTCCTTTATCAAGGGGCCCCCCAGATCCTTGCCCCCCCCTTGTGAATGAGTATGCAGCACATGGTACCACTACCCATTCACAAAAAATAAATCTATTGATCGCTGGTGCAAAGCTTTCCAGCCTCCTGTGGGCAAAAATTATAAATGCACATTTTTGTACCTGCAAAAGAAAGTGCATTTTTTATTGTTGTCCAAGAGGTGAACTTATCCTTTACGTTTTAGTAAATCAACCCCAAGGTTTCCAACATGGCACACACTCAGGTGCATCACCATATTAACCGCTTCTCAACCGCCCTATAGCAGAAATAGTGCTACAGGGCGGCACGGTTGTGCAAAATCACGTATATATACAGTACATGATTTTGCATTCCTGGGTAGGGGGCGTGCGTGCGCCCTACCCGCGCCGCCATTCGCAGCTGTCAATCATCAGATTCTGCCCAGTGATTACTCGCCGGCGCCCAGTGATTGCCGAGGATCTCCGACGGGGAGGAGAACTGTTAGTAAACAAAACAGTTTTCCTCCCTGTCAACTCGTGCACACTGCTTTGGATGGCTGTGGTGAGCAGACACAGCACACAAGTGAAACAGCACACAGATAACCCTTTGATAGCCCCTCATGTTAACCCCTTCCTGCCCAGTGCCATTGGTACAGTGTCAGTGCTTTTATTAGCACTGATCACTGTATTTTGTCACTAGGGATGTCAATGACACCAAGTCAGTTCCCCCAGTGTCCTAATGCCTGCCGCAGTCCACAGTCCGCAGTCCGCAGTCCGCAGTCCGCAGTCCTGCTATAAGTCGCTGATCACCACCATTTCTAGTATAAAAATGCCATTTGTAAACGCTATAACTTTCACGTAAACCAATTAATTTACATGTATTGGGAATTTTTTCACCAAAGACTTGTAGCAGAATACATTTTGGCTTGAATTTATGATGAAATTCGATTTTTTAAATTTTTTTACTGGACATGTTTAATAGTAAAAAGTTAAAAATATTGTTATTTTCTGAAAAATTGTCAGTCTTTTTTTTTCTAGCACAAAAAATAAAAACCGCACAGGTGATCAAATGCCACCAAAACAAAGCTCTATTCATGGGAAAAAAAGGTCATACATTTCATTTGGGTGCAGCGTTGCATGACTGCACAATTGTCAGTTAAAGTAACCCAGCGCCGTAACACAAAAAAATGGCCTGGTCAGGAAGGGGGGTAAATCCTCAGGAGGGCAATCATTTCTCATGTACTGAGATAAAATGGAACAGCAAAGTGGGATGTAAAATTAACAATAGGTGGAACCTCTGTATTCAAAAGGCCTTATGACAACCATGACGGTGTTGGTGTAAACCACAGCCTTTATGGGCAAACACCTGTAGTGTTACCCTAGTGAGGGCCGCTGTGTTGTGGGTACTCCTAAGCTCTGCACAGCCAGGAAACAGGTATTTTTTCACACAGACTTGCATCCAAGAGACAATAACTAGTCCATTGGCTTCGGTTTATTTTGTTAGGTGAAATAACTTGGATAGGGAAATAGGGATTATAGGATGCCCAATTTGGCTTAAACCAATGAAGGGGGGACAACTTCCTTTCTATGTACAAACACAGATCCTAGACTGTTCTTTTCCTTGAAAGCCGTCAGTCAATCAGCAGTAACAGCCCTTTATGGGAACTAGCAGCCCCTCAAAAATCAGCTTAGCTTCTTGTAACTACATGCAGAGATATCTTATCTCCCTCTGTAGAACTGCTCCCAGCTCCCACCCTGGCTGCTCAGAAGATCTCCCGGAACAAGGATAAAGAACTGAACCCAGCACTGTTCTTTAAAAGCTTGTTACATGTGGTAGTGTTTCCCCTTGTGGATCCCAGGGAGTGCTGATGTACTCACTCTGTCCTCTGCTCCCCACTGCTCCAGGTCTCAATCCCATTCATGCTACAGTGCTGAATGTATCCTCTTGAACCAGCCTTATCTCAGCCTGGAGGTTGGCCCCCCTAGACCTAAGGGACCCCTCCCAGGCACAAACAGTCTCCTCAGCACTCTATCTTCCACCCTACTCCTCTGTCAGCCTGACTCTCCCATATTTATGGCCAAGTCCACCACTCTACCATATCCTCCAAACCTGGGATTGGCCAGTCTCCCATAAATATGCAGAGTAGTCCTCCACCCCTTCCTGCTTACTGACTTCTAAAAGGTTCTATGGTCCTCCAGAGTCAGCAGGAGGAGATAGAGCCTCAACCTGTTAAGCCATCCAGCTGATCTGCAATAACCTGACCTCAGTCACAGACTCACACAGTTACAGTTATCTTGCAATGTAGCTGACATTTTTTCATTTATCATTATCCATGATAGCTTTGAATGTATCAGTGGGAATAGGATAGACAAAGACCTCCATGTTCTAGCAATTGCTATCCTGGCAGATAAAAATATAAGGGAAATCAGCTTGTTGGTGTGTTATGATGATATACTCCAATCCAAAATCTCCTAACCCTTGGGCATGTCCACCAAAGTCTAGTCTGTGCCTTCCTGTCCTCATCACCTGAAATGCTTAGGGGAGATGCCTGGGACATAGGATGCTAAATTTGTAGTCACGTAACAGCACTTTATAGTTAGCTTCAGTCCTGGAGGTATTTATGAAAGACTTGGGGGCCTTCTTAGCCAGGTTGTGGCATTCTGAGAGATCTAGGTCCTTGTCCAGATCTCCAGATCCCCTTCCTACTTCACCGGGGTGAAAGTATCACATTTTTTTTATCGCGTTTGCTACTACACACACCTTTCTCCTCTAAGCAAATTACCGTAATTTATTCCAAACTCTACCCACACACACCTCACTCTTATGTTTCCAGGTTGAAGAACAATCTTAGAGCTGCCAAATTCAAAGAGGACTGGCAACAAATTGGTCGATGATCGCTACTTGCTCCATAAACATAATTTCTATTGAGTCTGCCACAAAAGTGCTCACCTGATGGTGCATGGTACCAGCCAGATTAGCTTGACGCAAACCCTCTCAGTTTCTGCTCTGCTTAGAAGCTGCAAAAGCATTGGAGATGTTATGCACATCTGGTGGGCCAACCATAGGTATATGAAATAGATTCTGGACCAAAGTGTTCAGATTAATACACACTTTGTTCACCTGCTGCCTCCCAAAAGACCCTTTGTTTGAGTTCCTCCATTTAAAATCTCCCTTCCTCAATAAATCACAATTCATGTTGGCTACTTTTGTACTACTGGTAGCTAAACACACCATTGACAAAGCTTGCAAAAAACAATCTGTAAAATTTACAGAAGTTCTTCATCAAAAAACTCACTAGCAAACTTACCAACACCCACAAAAGATTCCTCATTGTGCAGAATCTATGGATCCAATATTTCACACATCACTCTTGCCTAACCTCTTTATAACATACCAATTGGAAGTGAATTATTATCATAATATCTCAGTTATGTGTTTATAATATTTCACAAGTCCTTTAGCATGAATTTTCATGGTGGGAGGGGACCAGCCTTCTTTCGACATGTTTTGTACTTGGCTATCACAGGAGGACATGAGAAGTTTTGTATGATGGCAATAGCCCTTCAAGCAACATTGTAAGGAGACTGAGATTGACTCAGTACGCTAAATGCAGAAAGTGGGGCTATCCTAGATATATCACAAGAGCCAGTGATCAATGAGCACATGTGGGTAAGTTCTAAGAACTCATAGTTTTTGTTGATGACATCTATACATTCTTAAAGGTGCCCTAATTCTATTTGAACACTGGTAATTGCAAAGAACCAACCAAAAATATTTAATTATTTCTTATAACACAGTACAACTAATAGACTTGACAACTTGATATTATTTTATTCCTGCACCTTCCCATTGGCATTGAAAAGGCAATTAGCAGAATGGAGCTCCAACAGCTGCAGCTTATAAATTGGTTTAATCATTTAATTATGTATATTAGGTAGATTTATCCTCCCTATTTGTCCTACTGACCACTGTCCCTGAGACTGAAATTTTTAATTGTCATTGGAACAGGAATAGAGGCGAAAAGTTCTAATAATGCCAAAAGTCAAAGAAGGTATTTCCCTCACTTTATAGAGATTTTCCCTTGTTGGCTGTTGTGTCTACAGGGCAGGAAGTGGGACACAGATGGCAAGAAAAACCTTCAAATGGCTTTTTATTTACATTACTTTAACTCTACCCAGTAGCATTATACTCGGATCCATGACAATGCGACCATGGCTTCTGACATAAATACAAGGCAAGTAGTGCAAGTATGCAGGTGAGCTTTTCTTAGGATATGAGAAATAGTGACAACTTTGACTCTACTTGACTCTACTCTTTGACAGCTACCTCTTGAGTTGAGATTTACGTGGAACTCCAATGCCATCACACCTGGCCACTACAGTCATTTTAGAAGAATTCCAGGTATAGCATGTAACTATGCATAAACCATACCTGTGGGATCCCTCTAGAAGCTGCAAATCACTGTAGTAGACACTGCTACCCCAGTGATCTCCACTAGCTTCTGGGTCCTGTTCTGAGCAGCTGCTCTGCATTCTGAACACACAAGGTCTGCAGCTCACCATGAGTGCCATTCAGAGAATGCTTTGCATTTTCTCAGTGAATGCAAAGCATGTCTACTATAGTGATATACAGCTTTAATTGGGATCCCACAGGTATGGTATATGCATAGTTACATTGGTCAAAGGTTGTAAAAAAATGCCATACCTGGAATTTCTCTTTAAAGATTGGAAGTGGAAAAATCCTTTATTTTACTCATATTGACTTTACGGTCAGAAGAATTCACATGTTCCTTTCAGATTAGTGATACCCTGACCGGGATCATTCTTCCTAGCTGTTGACTTTTTCACATGTTCTTGATTTAAAGACAGAGAACTGCATCCAGATTTCCACCCAAAAGTCATGTTCTACTGAATGATCACCAGCATGAACCTCTAATTGCGTTGGTTTTTCAGACGTTTGGTGTGTGGCTTCAGCTGAAATCAATCCTATTTGACTTAATCAGAACAAGAACAATATCTGCAGGCTGGAAACCTTGATGGTGCTACAAATAAAATACATATGCGGAGGAAGAGGTTTAGGATATCCAGGGGACCTGTTTTTGCTAGTCTCCCTCCCACCGGGATCAGTTATGGGGTACTCCCTGTATGGAATTGATGAAGAAGTAAACAGAAGCTCAAAGGCCAGCCGTTGTTTATCTTCTCATCTATAGGACCGCACTTGTAGTTATGAGTTCGATAGGCTGCCAGCAAATATGTAGCAAGACTTCTCTGGGCCCTGATATTCAAAGTTGAAGTAGGGCCAACAATATGTATCATACAATATACCAAATGTTTGAGCACAGGAACCTGATAAACATACCTTAATAGAGGACCTATGGTGTCAACTGCATTACTTCCCTGTATTCTAACAGTAAAATGTGTCACAAATACTTTACCTTTCCTATATTTATTAAAAATTTGCAGTTATTTGTCCTATGAAACTGCATGTACATTTGTTCTGTGTAAATGTTAGTAAACCATATGTTACTAGGCTTTTTTCTCTACATGCCAGATCTTCTTCAGGAAAATACTGTATTATAGCCCTTAGATGGAGTGATGATCATAGTAAATATGTATTTCCTATGATCATCAGCTCTATCTAGAAGCCATAATGTGCCAAAGATCATGTGACCAAATGCCAGCACATGAGTCATTCTCAGGACAAGGTAGGCATTTGTGAACTGTCTGCAAGTTTTATATTAGAGCTTGGGAGGGTGTTATTTTTTAAGGAATGCTGCAATTTACACTCTAGGTCCTCTTTAGGCTTCCTTTGGTGCAGTAAGGACAATAGAGACTCAGAGGTTGATTTACTAAAACAGACGAGAACCCTTATTGAAAAAACTGAGCGACTATTCACTCCAATGGTCAGGGGTGGACTGGCCGGGGGCCGGCGATTGCCCTCTGGGCCAATCTGATGCCCCGTAAAAAGGCTGCACCACTTCTTCCACAGACATGCCTAAAGGATTCCTGGTGAAGAGGAGTATAAAGCCTCTGCTGGCGTCCTACCGGGTGCGGGATGAGGACAAGGACAGAGCGTAGACTGCCCCCTGTCATGGATGGTGTACACAATATCCAAGCAGAGTCCAGCACCATGCCCCACCAGAGGCTCTCCTCCCCCAGCCAGCCCCGTCCGAGCCGCCCCAGCTCCCCCCTGCAGCCCCCCATCTACTCCCTGCCGAGCAATTCATGAACCCAGAGTTGGTGCAGCAGACACTGTCCAGTCTGACCCACCTGGTGAGCAGAGAGTACCTGGAGTGGAGCATCAGCCTGGTATGGGGGTTGGGAGGAGGCAAGGAAGAGAGAGAGTGGAGGGTGGCCGAGTCGCTGCACCATGGGCCTCTGGATTGTACTTACCCCCTTGGCCAAAAGTTGCCAGTCAGCCCCTGCCAATGGTCCAGTCATGTGAAAAATGTCTGCCCATGATTGGGTATCCTAGATGAACATGAGTTTACTTTTCACCTGACTGGATAAATGAAGTGAATATTCACACATTTTTTTCCAATGAAGATTCTCAACTTCTCAGAAGCATCATTTATGGATCACTGTGTGACACCCCTGGCCACCCTGAAGCCTTAGGTACTCTTTTCTCAACCAGACTTCTGCGTACCTTAGGTAACCTTTAGAGGTTGCTACAGGTACTTTGACAAGTGACCACTGATGGGTCGTTCTCCTGTTTACACTGACCACCAATAACATAAGGCAACTTTCCACTGGCCATCAATGAAAGGGGGTAATACACTGAGTTTTAGTGTATGAGGACACTACAAATGTTACTGTCTGTTGGGGTTTTGGCCATTATTGGCAATCATTCAATTTCACGAATAGGGCTAAAAATAGTTTTTGCCATGTAGATCAGGTGGTGTTAAAAAATACTCCACCCTGATTGTCAATAATTCTAGATATGCCACATTCTTTTTCCTTTTATATAAAACTTTCTACAACTTGCAGACCATAATAATACACCATGAGTTGTACATACAATCGTTTTACTCAAAAACTATAGGCATATGAATATGAGTTTGCTACCCACCTCCTATCTACAGCAGCTATTAACAACGTCCACATGATCATGGAGTCTGTCTGTGGGAAATAATGCTGATTCAGCCAAAAATCATTTGTGAGGTTGAGTACTGATGTTGGATGAGAAGGCCTGGCTCACAATAATCATTAAAATTCATCTCAAAGGTGTTCTGTAGAGTTGAGGTTAGGGTTTTGTGAAGGTCACTTGGGTTCTTCCACAACAAACTCATTGAACCATGTTTTTATGGAGCCAGCTTTGTGCACACAAGGAAAAAGAAAATAGCCTTCATCACACTCTTGCCACACTGCTGAAAAAGCAAATTGTCTAAAATGTCCTTGTATTCTGTAGCATTAACAGCACTTTTTACTAAAAACACCTGAATAATTAGGATGGCTGTCCACATATGTTTGGCCATATAGTATACATTTAGACCAGGGGTATCCAAACTTCCTAAACAAAGGGCCAATTTAATGTCCTCTAGACTTTAGGGGGGTCAAAATGTGGCCAGTGGGAATAGAAAATGCTCTAAGCTTGGTGGTGAATGGGAGTAAATAAATTAGACAGCACCCGTAGTCAGTAGGAGAAGGAATAGCAACCCATGGTTTGTATCAGTGTAAATTGTAGTGCTCAATCACTGGTGTCAGTGGGAGGAAACATGCCCCATTGTTGGTGTCACTGGGAGAATAATTCCCCATTGATGTCAGTAGGAGGACTTATACCCCTTTGTTGGTGTCAATAGGAGGAATTATACCCCACTGTTGGTGTTGGTGAAAAGAATGGTGCCTCATTGCTGGTGTTATTGGAAGGAATGATGCCTCACTGCTGGTGTCAGTGGTAGGAATAGTGCCCGAGAGCCACATCTAGCCCATGGGATGCAGTTTGGAGACCACTGATTTAGACCATGGAGTCATATGCAGGGGCGGACTGACCATTTGTAAACTCGGGCACTGCCCGAGGGCCCGGGGTCAGTAGGGGGCCCCATGAGATGCCCCTGGTACCTTTTTCATAGGCTTTTTTGAGTTTGGGCAAGGACACAGGGGCCCCATGATCCCCTATTGCCCGGGGGCCCCATGAGTTGTCAGTCCGCCCCTGGTCATATGTGTGGAGTTAGGAAGCTTGACTGTTATACAAATTAGATGGCACTAAAGGAGTGTTCCCTGCAGGATAGCCTCATATTCTCCTAGGCAGATAGATCATATCCCCTAAATTTGCTGCTAGTTTGATTAGAACGCTCCTGTAAATGTACTGTCAGTTTAACCCAGAAACAGGGAAAATGGTGATGTTTTAACAGATTTAAAAGGGTCACCAACTGCTAAGCTGGCAATGTGTTCATAAAAGCGTGATATTATTAAATATCGCTCACACACACATATGATGGGCAGGGGGTTTCCAGAGGGCTCTCACTGGGGTTAAGTGCACAACTGTCAGTCACCATTTAAAGCCCTTGTGTCAGGTCATTAAAAGTATATGGACTTTCCCTGGGTATAATGAGGATAATATTACTTCAAGTGAATGATCCTATGTGACAAATCATAGTCATGGAAGAAGGATAGCACATCCTTGTGCAGCTCATAGGGACTGAAAGAAGAGAGGCCTTGGAGGAAAGAGAAAAAAAAATACTGATAGTAGGACATTTACAAATGAAATACTTCCTAAAGCACACTTTTCATTCATGAGACCCACTATAACCCTTTTACTTCTGTTGGCAGTACAATAAATATTTGATTATATCCTGTAATGATCTTGACATACATGAGCAATAACTAGCTTTGGTTAAAGAAAATCAACAGCGTAGGTTGAAAAAATAGTCAGGAAATGTTTTGTTTTTCAGGCATGTAACATTATATGTGCAAAATGAAATTGGGTGCAAAATTGAAGTATGAACCATTTGAACTTCTAGGAGATTTGCAACTCAGTTTAGCTTTCTGGTCATACAGTCACCTCTGCCAGACAATACAGCCAGTTCTGTGACCTTACCTTTCTGATTTGCAGTTCAGCTGTAATACCTGGTCAAGCACCCACCCCAGTCTACTGATTGGCCAGTAAAGATCCAGCAACAATGAAATCCCTGTTTTCTACCCTTCTACGCAGGGCTCTTTTTCTCAGAGAATAGGTGCAGGAACTCCCCCCTTCCGAGTCACCTCTTGTCTCTACCTCCTACCCAACTCCGAGCACCGTTCCTTAGTTTAACCCCTACCCACCTCCCAGTACCACCCCTTTTATAGAATACAGACCCAGGTATCATTTTGTGATGCTAAGTAATTTGTATGGAATTTGATAATGATAGCAAGAAAAACAGTAAAACAGATCCTCTGCAGCCAGTGAAAATAGATCCCCCCAGGAACATTAGACCTTCCCACCAACAATGGACCCCCCCTCAACAAAATATTCTTCCAGCAACAATAGATCCCTCCCCGCAACAACTGACCACCCAGGAACAAAAGACCCATTTCCAGAAACAATAGATCCTCCACCAGCAACAATAGACCTCCCCAGCAACAATAGACCCCCCCCTCCGCAAAAATAGATCTTTACATATATATTGTGCATTCAAATCAGTCCCTAACCCTCAAGGGGTGTACAATCTAAGGCCCCTAATTTACATTCATACATACACATATTAGGTCAGGGGCGGACTGACCATTTGGAAACTCGGGCACTGCCCGAGGGCCTGGGGTCAGTAGGGGGCCCCATGAGATGCCCCTGGTACCTTTTTCATAGGCATTTTTGAGTTTGGGCAAGGACACAGGGTCCCCATGATCTCCTATTGCCCGGGGGCCCCATGAGTTGTCAGTCCGCCCCTGTACTAGGTCCAATATAGACAGGAGCCAATTAACCTACCAGCTTGTCTTTGGAGTGTGGGAGGAAACCGGAGTACCCTGAGGAAGCCCACACAGGGAGAACATACAGGTTGGTGGTGCTGTGGTTGGGATTCGAACCAATTACCATAGTATTGCCAGGTGGAAGTGCTAACCATTTAGCCACTGTGCTGCCCATGTGCATATGTATACAGTACAAGGCCTCATGCACACTGCTGCTCCTAAACTCTTTTTTTTTTTTTTTTTGCCAAAGCATCTGGACACAACTCATTAAAAGCCTATGGGGTTATTTACTAAAACTGGAGAGTGCAAAAACTGGTGCAGCTCTGCATAGAAACCAATCAGCTTCCAGGTTTTATTATAAAAGCTTACCGTGACAAGCTGTTTGGCTACCATGCACAGCTCCACCAGATTCTGGGTGCACCAGTTTTAGTAAATCTCCCCTTATGTGTCCATGTACACATAGGCTTTTACCAGAGTTTGGGAGCAGCAGAGTTTAGAGGCAGTTAAAATGGAAGTAAAGACCACTTTGTAAATTGTACCTACAGGTGACCCTATAATAAGGCTTACCTGTAGATACAGTGAATATCTCCTAAACTTGCAGGGTTTAGGAGATTCTCACACCGCATGCAGCCAGTGATGTCACAGCGTGCCGAACCTTCAGAGCTCTGTTCCATAACTCAGGGCTACTGAGATCATGTGCGGGAGTAACGTCATCGTGGCTTCGGCCATTCATACTGCCAGAGCCCATGAACCCAGAAGGAAGACTGGATGAAGATGGTGGTGCCATGACAGCGCTACGCTGTAGGTCTCCATGTACAGGTAAGTCTGTCATAATATACTAGTATGCGGTGCATAGTAGTACATTATGGCCTAAACCTGCAGAGGCCCATAGTTTTGTTTTGCTTTTTCAGGCGGTTTACTACCGCTTTAAATGTTCCTCTCCTGAATGCAGAAGAATCACGATCAGGAGAGGACCGTTTTGGCAAAAAGAGCCGAATACGGCAAAAACACATGTAAACGCGCCTAAGCAATAGCCACGTTTAGCGATTGGGCATTTATTAATGCGGCAAGTACTCTGGTCAATGAAACGAATAAACTTCCAAGTGCTAAATCAGGGGCGGACTGACAACTCATGGGGCCCTGGGCAATAGGGGATCATGGGGCCCCTGTGTCCTTGCCCAAACTCAAAAAAGCCTATGAAAAAGGTACCAGGGGCATCTCATGGGGCCCCCTACTGACCCCAGGCCCTCGGGCAGTGCCCGAGTTTCCAAATGGTCAGTCCACCCCTGTGCTAAATGCAGTACCACGTTTTACATGTGTTTTTGCCACGTTTAGTATTTCTCTGCTGCCAGGAGAGTTAACATCTTAAAAAATTGCTGCTTCTCCAGGAGTTTTGTGTTTTGCCTGCAGAAGCAGCTCAGTGTTATCCTATGTGTCCGTGCACATTAGGACAATTAGAGGTATTGTTTAGGCTCGATGTTTAGAGGCAGGGAAAAAAAACCTTCTGGTTTGTGTTTTTGATTGGAGCTTTGTGGCAGAAAAAATGCTAAACTCCAATAAACTGTACAAAAATGCTCTAAACCCGCCTTGATTTGCTTTGAGAGCCATTTTGTGGCAGAAAGAAAATGCTGAATTCTCCCAAACTCTCCTAAACGCTCATAAACTTTGAATCCTTTTTCTGCCAAAGGAGCTGACGTCTTTTAAGCCCAGTGTGCATGGACCAGGGGCGGACTGACCATTTGGTAACTTGGGCACTGCCCGAGGGCCCGGGTCAGTAGGGGGCCCCGTGAGATGCCCCTGGTACCTTTTTCATAGGCTTTTTTGAGTTTGGGCAAGGACACAGGGGCCCCATGATCCCCTATTGCCCGGGGGCCCCATGAGTTGTCAGTCTGCCCCTGGCATGGACCCTTCAAATACTAGTCTTCATGCACACTTGACATTTTTATAGCGGCTGTTTTTGGCTTTTGATGTTTTTTTCTACAGCCAGTAAACCCCCCAGCATGTTATCCTATGTGTCCATGCACACAGACTGTAATCAATGTTTTTTGGCTGGAAAAAAACCCCAGAGCTAGTGGGTTTCTAGAGGAGTATAAATGCACTAACGCTAAAAAACGCAGCAGAATGCTGCTAAACGCTAATGCAAAAACATTAGAAAAAGCTGAAAATCTCACGTTTTTAACGTGACTTTACACGACTAATGTTACCAGCATTATCAAAACACCGAGCGTGCATGAGGGCTTAGCACTACAGTATGCAAAGCAATAGTGCCCTACTTGGATTTAGTGCTGATCCACCCTCTCCCAGTTTGACTGTTGCTGAGCAGAAACAGCAATCCGTTAGTTATGCTTGTTGTAGTTAAAATAACATATTTTCTAAAAAAATATAACATTTTACTTTTTTAATATATACACCTAGAGGTCAGCTTTAAAAAAAACTTGATTATTTTATAGAATGTAAGCAATGAATAAAATCTGTATTGAAAATTGTGTGACACAAATTAACTGTTTGTAGTCATGTACATTGCACCACGTAGGACTACGTAAGGGACCACAGGATGGGTGATCGGCCAAATGGTTCGAAAGACAGTAGTAACCTGTGACTTCCACTTTAAGGCTCCATGTACACTGCAGCTGATAAACTCATGTTTAGGAGCTTTTCTGCATTTTTTTCAGCAGCCCCTGAACTCTCCCTAATGTTTTCCTATGTGTCCATGTACACTATGTTGTTTACAGGCAGTTGAGTTTACAGTTGTTGTTTTTTAACGCACCAAACTTGCGTTCAGGAGTAGATTTTATCAAACGCCAAATGCTTGTAAATGCGGCTAACTGCGTTTATAAGCGTTAGCATTTGGAAAAAAATTTTAACTCTTCCATTTCCAGATGCTGTCCAGAGCTTTTTTCATCATGAAAAATGCATGCAAAGCGTTTTCCTGGTACTCAAATGGACCTGGTACACCATACTTTGAGGTTTTGCATGAAAGAAAATATGTTAGACACTGCTACAATAATTTCTGCACAGAAATGAGCTGGAACACATCCACACAAAAAAAAAACACAGCTAATCTCAACAAATACTGCTCTCTCTGCTTCTGCTCTCTCTATTTCTCTCAAAATGTCTGAAATAGTTAATTTTTTACTGTTTTGCAGTGCATTCTGGGCATTTTGGAAGGTCTCCTGAGGTTATGGTTAAAAAACGATTCTAAACGCAAATGCTCATAAACACGCATAAACGAGTTATGCAAACGCAGCTAAACAGACGGTTTTTAACCTACGTTTTCTAGCAGTCAGTTTCCATCATTCAGAAGTGTCCCGTGTACATGGAGCTTAAAGGTGATGCAATGTTAAAAGCAATAATGCATGACCGGTTCAGTATAGTACAACACATGCATACAATCAGGGCTTGTTTTCACAGAGAATAGGTGCAGGTACTCTCTCCTTTTGAGTCACCCCTTGTCTCTGCTCCCTACCCACCTCCAAGCACCATGCCTTTGTTCCACCCCTCACCCACCTCCTAGTGCTGCCCCTTTTAGAGAATTCAGAATCATGTATCATTTTGTGGTGCTAAGTAATTTGTATTGAATTTGTTAACAATAAGGAAAGCAGTCAAATAGATTCCTAGCATTCAGCAAACAAATAGACTCCCTTAGCAACAAAGGCTCTCCCCAGCAACAATAGACCCCCCCCAGCAACAACATTGGATACCCCAATAACAATAGACCCACCCAGCAACAATATATCCCCTAGCAATATGACATCCCCCCAGCAACAATAAACCTACTACAAGAAAATACTCATCCAGTAACAATAGATCCACCCCAGCAACAATAGCCCAGCAGCAATACATCTACTAGCAACTAGCAGCAATAGACCCTCTAGTAGCCAGAATTAATAGACCCATCCCTCAACAGTAGATCTCAGACAGCAAAAACTGCCCCCTGTAACAATATATCCCCCTCCAGCAACAATAGACCCCCCACACAACAATATCCCCCCCCCATAGGCAGTAACCTTCTAAGTGGAGTCCAGGGTAGCTCTGGTAACACAGATGAATAGCTGTGGGCATTCAAGGCCTATCCCACTGGAACTGTGGTACTCTGTTAGCAATCAGGTAGGTAATCCCCACAGAAAGAGTCTTTTGGAGAAGCAGTGTTCTATTAGGCCCTGGTCTGGCTGCCTGCACACTGGCTCTGACAATGGAGGGCCTATCACCAGGCTGCAGATCACCTGCTATCACTGCCTCATCAGGTGTGGTTTGGTCTTTCTGATCTGCTGAGGGAGGAAAGCTGAGGACCTTATCTTCCCTGGGTATGTCCAGGAACCCAGGGAGTTGTGGTTAAAGAAAAAATAAATGGGTTTGCACTAGCATTTGAGTATGGTGAGTGGATGGGCACTCTGCTACAGGTACATGACAAAAATCATGCATAGAAATCCTAATTAATCATAAGAAATAAGAAGTTTTAGTAATTTTCCTTCAGTTATAATGTTCTTGATTTATTCTGCCTCTCACATAAGAGGACCCATCACAGGCAATGCTTGTACAAACAGAGGGTGCACAGGCCTAGTGCATTACCATAAAAGAGTGGCTCTGAGGAAGAGGCAAGTCCTCGAAACGCGTCAGCCTATTGGATGTCTACACTCCCTATTGCGGACTGTTACTCAGCACGGTGTTGACCCAGCTGTTCTTTTATGATGTGCCTTGACGTTATTGTCATTTGTGAGTACAACACCTACGTTATTTCTTATTAAACATTTTTTATGGTAATGCACTAGGCCTGTGCGCCCTCTGTTTGTTCTTTTCTCATTCAGTATATTTGGATTCCCCCGGTCTATTTGAGGGCAGCAATGTGTGCATGTTCCAGGACATTCTTAATGTGGTTGCAGCCTGCATCGAGTCCATCCCCAAGCGCAGGAGCATTTGTGTTTGCTAATGCTTGTACAAGCCTGCCTAAACTTGTGGTCAGGGGCGCACTGACCATTGGGGAACTTGGGCACTGCCCAAGGGCCCGGGGTCAGTAGGGGACCCCATAAGATGTCCCTGGTACCTTTTATAGGCTTTTTTGGGTGTGATTTGAGTGTGGGCGAGGACACAGGGGCCCCATGATCCCCTATTGCCCAGGGGCCCCATGAGTTGTCAGTCCGCCCCTGCTTGTGGTACCAGAAAAGCTGTATCTGCAGGTTACCAGAGCTTGGCTTCCAGACTAATGTCTTTTGTGCTATGGTGGGAGGCAAGAACTTTTAGGCCAGTAATTTTTTCCTCATGCTTGCTTGTAGTCAATCAAGCCTTACTAAGTGTCTGGGGGAACATTAATCAATGGGTTATCTTCCTATGGATCCTAGAGGTCAGCAGCCAGGTCAATTTTCAGGTGAAAGATAAGTTAGCCAAATGATAGGTCAATGAATAAGAATGGACAAAAGCATTCAGATTTATGTTAGCCAACATGAGTACAAGTAGGCTTAGCCGATAAAGAGTACCACAGTATAACCGTCATGTTCTCAGTAGCACCTTAGGGTTGGTAGATGCTATACTTGGTTCTTCCAGTGAAAAAAGGTTTAATGTATTTTGGAACTTTTATGTTCTTCTAGACCTATGTGTGTTACCATGGTTGTGGTACCAACCTCTAAAAGAGTTAAAGTCTAAAGCCAAATTTTCAATTTATTTTTCGGTTTAGAATTGGGGGGGTAGGGAAGGGTTAAATCCATGTTTTTCTTATTTTTTTTGCTATCTATTTCTCACTCTCAAGATATCCCTTTTCTTCTTGTCCTGTAGACACAACAAGAATGGAGAAGAAATATCTCTGATTTTAGAGAAAGCTCACCTTATGCCTTGTATATACGATGAGAATATTGGACAAAAATAACAGCTTTCAGATCGATTGTTTGGTGATCGGATCATCAGTACACAGCTTCCGATGTCCGATCACAACAATTAGATTAATCCAATTAGAGTGCCAAGCAAAAGTCTAATTTATTTTTTGGTTTGGAATTGAGGGGTAGGGAAGGATTAAATCCATGTTTTTCTTCTTTTTTTCTATTTCTCATTCTCAAGATATCCCTTCTCTTCTTGTCCTGTAGACACAACAAGAATGAAGAAGAAATATCTCTGATCTTAGAGAAAGCCCAACTTATTTCTAGTACACAAGATGAGAATATCGGACAAAAATAACCACTTTCAGAGCGATCGTTTGGTGATCTGATCATCAGTACACAGCTTCCAATGTCCAATTACAACAGTTTAGATTAATCCAATTAGAGTGCCAAGCAACAGTCTAAGAGCTCAAAGTTTTGTAGCGCTACCCCATAGGGGCTGTTGGTATTATTTGGTTCTTCCCTAACAAATACAAAGGCTGCCTGTCTCCACAAGCACCACAATCCATTCACACAATAACACATGTAATGCTATGTTCATGGGATGATAGCCAATTGATGAATGTAATTATTCAGAAACTTTATTTATTAAGAAAAAAACAAATAATTGAATAATTGACTGAATGGAAAGGTAAAAGTTATTTTTTCCCTGTTCGGGGTTTAGTTTCAAGTCAACATTAGTATGAAATAAAATTAAATTATACACAATATAAATTAGATACAATTAATATAAAATTGAATATAATTAAAATATATAGTTTTGGAACTGTACAATTAATTATATGAAATTTAATTATACACTATTAAAATATCCACAAATTATTATTATTTTTTTAACATAAAAAAAATAGAAATAAGCAGTAATTAAAAGGGGTATGCAGCTGTACTAAGCTTATAACAAATAAAGTAAAATAACTTGGAATTTCCCAGAGTGAACTATATTATCAGTACATATTAATACTGTACACTACATCATGATAACATTTAAAGATTATGAAGACACATAACAGGAATGGAAAGCCTTCTCAGAATTTACACTATGTAGTGGAAGCCTGTAATTCCAGGCCTGACAATATAGAATGGTACTAAATCACCAAATATAGACTGCCTTGAATTGACATTGTACCAGGGGCGGACTGACCATTTGGAAACTCGGGCACTGCCTGAGGGCCCAGGGTCAGTAGGGGGCCCCATAAGATGCCCCTGGTTACCTTTTTCATAGGCTTTTTTGAGTTTTGGCAAGGACACAGGGGCCCCATGATCCCCTATTGCCCGGGGGCCCCATGAGTTGTCAGTGCGCCCCTGCATTGTACCTTCTTGCATGAAGATGACAAAATTATATACACTATTTGACATTGTATTTCTAACAAAAACTAACCTAACTGGGCCTAGTTTTGGTAAAATTGTTACTGTTTTCTTGAAGCTAGCTGATTCAAAAGATTTTTTAAACTACTGGAAATCAGAGGATATTGATCTTCAGAAAGAGTCTGTGTGATGGCAGCCTTGTACTTACAAGATATTGTTGTGATGCTGAACACAAAAGTGGCAGAAAGGGAATTAACATATTTTATTTATTCAATGCTTCATGTGTTGTTTCCTGTCGAAATTCTGCATTTTAGATGCTGAAAATGCAATACTGTATATATATATATATATATATATATATATATATACACACAGGTGTACCTCAGTTTACGAATTTAATGCTTTCTCAGGGACATTTCATATTGCGAAAAATGTATAAACCGCGGTTTCCCATAGGAATACATTGAAAACCAATTAATTTGTTCCGGAAGTCAGAAAAAAGTAAAAAAAAGTCACTGTGACTATAGGTCAGTGCCGGTTTTTGAATAATTACCAGCTTTTTTTTTCTTCACTATAGCTCAGAGAATCAGCTGTCACTTTCCCCCCAGCTAAAAGAAAGAAAGTTTCCTTTTAGTTTATTTCCCCCAGTTAAAAGAAACAATGTTTCCTTTTAGTGTATTTCCTGAGATAAAAGAAACAAAGTATCCTTTAGCTCCGGGGAAAGTGACAGCTAATTCTGTGAGATATAGTGAATAAAAGAAAAGCCAGCAATTGCATTTAAAAATCGGTACTGACATCCACTTTGTATTGCGAAAAAAAAAATTGTAAACCAACGTATTATTTTTAGAGATGAGCGAAGAAATGAAAAATTCGATTCGACTGATTCGGCGAATTCGTGGACAATATTCGATTCGAGTCGAATAAATTCGCTGTGAATTTAACTTAAAAAAGGGTGTTTCTAGGCTTCAGAGAGACTTAATATTAGTGCAGAACACTGTACCTTTAATTTAAATGCCCTTGGAGTCTGCTGGGGAAGAGAAATAATACTGTCTGTCAGTATGACATGCAGATGAGTGCCGTCGATCTTAGAATCACTGCACACTTCACTCCTTTGGCCAGTCACGGGGCCAAAACCAGTGTTTGGAGCCACAGTGTGGCGGTGGAGGCAGCAGCAATGGGAGGCCATACAGCAACCTATGACAAAATGGAAACCAGCAGGAGCGTGAGGAGACCTGAAAGTGGCACATGGCAGAGTGGGAGCAATGGGAGGCGGTACAGGGACCCAGGTCACACTGTGGGCCCAGCAGCAGCGTGACCAGGCGGTACGGGGGCCCATGGCCGATATGGGGCTTGGTGGCACCTATGGAAGGCCTGTAATCTGCCAGCAACCTATGACAAAATGGACAACCGCAGGAGTGTGAGGAGATTTCAAAGTGGCACATGGCAGAGTGGAAGCAATGGGAGGCCGTACAGGGACCCAGGTCACACTGTGGGCTCAGCAGCAGCGTGACCAGGAGGTACGGGGGCCCATGGTCGATATGGGGCCTGGCGGCACCTATGGAAGGCCGCTAATCTGCCAGCAACCTATGACAAAATGGAAAACCGCAGGAGTGTAAGGAGACCTCAAAGTGGCACATGGCAGAGTGGAAGCAATGGGAGGCCGTACAGGGACCCAGGTCACACTGTGGGACCAGCAGCAGCGTGACCAGGAGGTACGGGGGCCCATGGCCGATATGGGGCCTGGCGGCACCTATGGAAGGCCGCTAATCTGCCAGCAACCTATGACAAAATGGAAAACCGCAGGAGTGTAAGGAGACCTCAAAGTGGCACATGGCAGAGTGGAAGCAATGGGAGGCCGTACAGGGACCCAGGTCACACTGTGGGACCAGCAGCAGCGTGACCAGGAGGTACGGGGGCCCATGGCCGATATGGGGCCTGGCGTAACCTATGGAAGGCCGCTAATCTGCCAGCACCCTATGACAAAATGGAACCCTGGGCTGGGGCAGGCAGAACCGCCGTATCTTTATCACGTTTTTCACAGGCCACCGAATGGCGACGCTGCATATGCTGACGCAACGCTGTAGTCCCAACATGGGCCCCCTGGCCACGCTTGACTTTCTGGCCACATAGTCGACATACGGCTACGTTTACTTCCTCGGGCGGCTTGACGAAAACTTGCCACACCGCCGAGTAGGAAACTTTGCACCCGCTACTCCTCACTGGCTGACTGCTACTTCCTCCGTGCACACCGGCACCACTACTGGCTGTGGTGGTAGGCTGCAGTGGAGCTGCTGCTCTACTCCGTGGCCGTTTGCCTCCACTGACACAGCTGCGACCCTGCTGCCTCCTGGCAGCAGCAATGGGAGGCCGTACAGGGACCCAGGTCACACTGTGGGCCCAGCAGCAGCGTGACCAGGCGGTACGGGGGCCCATGGCCGATATGGGGCCTGGCGGCACCTATGGGAGGCCGCTAATCTGCCAGCAACCTATGACAAAATGGACAACCGCAGGAGTGTGAGGAGATTTCAAAGAGGTACATGGCAGAGTGGAAGCAATGGGAGGCCGTACAGGGACCCAGGTCACACTGTGGGACCAGCATCAGCGTGAACAGGCGGTACGGGGGCCCATGGCCGATTTGACCTCATTCATCCCATAGTCCTGCCGACTCACGAATAGCGTGGCCTCCTCAAAGGGCCTGAGCAAGCGCAGGTGTCACACATGAGCTGACAATGGCTGACATCTAAGTTACACAGGGAGTACCTTTATCCGCTTTTAACATCAGGAAATCTGTGATGGCCTTTAGCTGTTCGTAAAGGCGGTCTAACATATGTAGGGTTGAATTACACCTTGTTGCAACGTCACAGCATGAGGAGTCGGTACGGGGGCCCATGGCAGATTACATGTCTGGCAGCAGCAATGGGAGGCCCGTAATCTGCCAGCACCCTATGTCAAAAAATTCAACACACCAGCAGTGTGAGGAGACCTGAAAGTGGCACATGGCAGAGTGTGGCGATGGAGACAGCAGCAATGGGAGGCCGTACAGGGACCCATGAGAGACTCTGGACCTAGCAGCAGCATGAGGAGGCGGTATATAGGGGCCTATGGCAGATTAGGGGCCTGGCAGCAGCTATGGGAGGCCCGTAATCTGCCTGCACCCTATGTCAAAAAATTTAACACACCAGCAGTGTGAAGAGACCTGAAAGTGGCACATGGCAGCAGAGTGTGGCGATGGAGACAGCAGCAATGGGAGGCCGTACAGGGACCCATGAGAGACTCTGGACTTGGCAGCAGCATGAGGAGGCGGTATATAGGGGCCTATGGCAGATTAGGGGCCTGGCAGCAGCTATGTGAGGCCCGTAATCTGCCTGCACCCTATGTCAAAAAATTTAACACACCAGCAGTGTGAAGAGACCTGAAAGTGGCACATGGCAGCAGAGTGTGGCGATGGAGACAGCAGCAATGGGAGGCCGTACAGGGACCCATGAGAGACTCTGGACTTGGCAGCAGCATGAGGAGGCGGTATATAGGGGCCCATGGCAGATTAGGGGCCTGGCAGCAGCTATGTGAGGCCCGTAATCTGCCTGCACCCTATGTCAAAAAATTTAACACACCAGCAGTGTGAAGAGACCTGAAAGTGGCACATGGCAGCAGAGTGTGGCGATGGAGACAGCAGCAATGGGAGGCCGTACAGGGACCCATGAGAGACTCTGGACTTGGCAGCAGCATGAGGAGGCGGTATATAGGGGCCCATGGCAGATTAGGGGCCTGGCAGCAGCTATGTGAGGCCCGTAATCTGCCTGCACCCTATGTCAAAAAATTTAACACACCAGCAGTGTGAAGAGACCTGAAAGTGGCACATGGCAGCAGAGTGTGGCGATGGAGACAGCAGCAATGGGAGGCCGTACAGGGACCCATGAGAGACTCTAGACTTGGCAGCAGCATGAGGAGGCGGTATATAGGGGCCCATGGCAGATTAGGGGCCTGGCAGCAGCTATGTGAGGCCCGTTATCTTGCAGCACCCTATGTCAAAAAATTAAACACACCAGCAGTGTGAAGAGACCTGAAAGTGGCACATGGCAGCAGAGTGTGGCGATGGAGACAGCAGCAATGGGAGGCCGTACAGGGACCCATGAGAGACTCTGGACTTGGCAGCAGCATGAGGAGGCGGTATATAGGGGCCCATGGCAGATTAGGGGCCTGGCAGCAGCTATGTGAGGCCCGTAATCTGCCTGCACCCTATGTCAAAAAATTTAACACACCAGCAGTGTGAAGAGACCTGAAAGTGGCACATGGCAGCAGAGTGTGGCGATGGAGACAGCAGCAATGGGAGGCCGTACAGGGACCCATGAGAGACTCTAGACTTGGCAGCAGCATGAGGAGGCGGTATATAGGGGCCCATGGCAGATTAGGGGCCTGGCAGCAGCTATGTGAGGCCCGTTATCTTGCAGCACCCTATGTCAAAAAATTAAACACACCAGCAGTGTGAAGAGACCTGAAAGTGGCACATGGCAGCAGAGTGTGGCGATGGAGACAGCAGCAATGGGAGGCCGTACAGGGACCCATGAGAGACTCTAGACTTGGCAGCAGCATGAGGAGGCGGTATATAGGGGCCCATGGCAGATTAGGGGCCTGGCAGCAGCTATGTGAGGCCCGTTATCTTGCAGCACCCTATGTCAAAAAATTAAACACACCAGCAGTGTGAAGAGACCTGAAAGTGGCACATGGCAGCAGAGTGTGGCGATGGAGACAGCAGCAATGGGAGGCCGTACAGGGACCCATGAGAGACTCTAGACTTGGCAGCAGCATGAGGAGGCGGTATATAGGGGCCCATGGCAGATTAGGGGCCTGGCAGCAGCTATGTGAGGCCCGTAATCTGCCTGCACCCTATGTCAAAAAATTTAACACACCAGCAGTGTGAAGAGACCTGAAAGTGGCACATGGCAGCAGAGTGTGGCGATGGAGACAGCAGCAATGGGAGGCCGTACAGGGACCCATGAGAGACTCTAGACTTGGCAGCAGCATGAGGAGGCGGTATATAGGGGCCCATGGCAGATTAGGGGCCTGGCAGCAGCTATGTGAGGCCCGTAATCTGCCTGCACCCTATGTCAAAAAATTAAACACACCAGCAGTGTGAAGAGACCTGAAAGTGGCACATGGCAGCAGAGTGTGGCGATGGAGACAGCAGCAATGGGAGGCCGTACAGGGACCCATGAGAGACTCTGGACTTGGCAGCAGCATGAGGAGGCGGTATATAGGGGCCCATGGCAGATTAGGGGCCTGGCAGCAGCTATGTGAGGCCCGTAATCTGCCTGCACCCTATGTCAAAAAATTTAACACACCAGCAGTGTGAAGAGACCTGAAAGTGGCACATGGCAGCAGAGTGTGGCGATGGAGACAGCAGCAATGGGAGGCCGTACAGGGACCCATGAGAGACTCTAGACTTGGCAGCAGCATGAGGAGGCGGTATATAGGGGCCCATGGCAGATTAGGGGCCTGGCAGCAGCTATGTGAGGCCCGTTATCTTGCAGCACCCTATGTCAAAAAATTAAACACACCAGCAGTGTGAAGAGACCTGAAAGTGGCACATGGCAGCAGAGTGTGGCGATGGAGACAGCAGCAATGGGAGGCCGTACAGGGACCCATGAGAGACTCTAGACTTGGCAGCAGCATGAGGAGGCGGTATATAGGGGCCCATGGCAGATTAGGGGCCTGGCAGCAGCTATGTGAGGCCCGTAATCTGCCTGCACCCTATGTCAAAAAATTTAACACACCAGCAGTGTGAAGAGACCTGAAAGTGGCACATGGCAGCAGAGTGTGGCGATGGAGACAGCAGCAATGGGAGGCCGTACAGGGACCCATGAGAGACTCTGGACTTGGCAGCAGCATGAGGAGGCGGTATATAGGGGCCCATGGCAGATTAGGGGCCTGGCAGCAGCTATGTGAGGCCCGTAATCTGCCTGCACCCTATGTCAAAAAATTTAACACACCAGCAGTGTGAAGAGACCTGAAAGTGGCACATGGCAGCAGAGTGTGGCGATGGAGACAGCAGCAATGGGAGGCCGTACAGGGACCCATGAGAGACTCTAGACTTGGCAGCAGCATGAGGAGGCGGTATATAGGGGCCCATGGCAGATTAGGGGCCTGGCAGCAGCTATGTGAGGCCCGTTATCTTGCAGCACCCTATGTCAAAAAATTAAACACACCAGCAGTGTGAAGAGACCTGAAAGTGGCACATGGCAGCAGAGTGTGGCGATGGAGACAGCAGCAATGGGAGGCCGTACAGGGACCCATGAGAGACTCTAGACTTGGCAGCAGCATGAGGAGGCGGTATATAGGGGCCCATGGCAGATTAGGGGCCTGGCAGCAGCTATGTGAGGCCCGTAATCTGCCTGCACCCTATGTCAAAAAATTAAACACACCAGCAGTGTGAAGAGACCTGAAAGTGGCACATGGCAGCAGAGTGTGGCGATGGAGACAGCAGCAATGGGAGGCCGTACAGGGACCCATGAGAGACTCTAGACTTGGCAGCAGCATGAGGAGGCGGTATATAGGGGCCCATGGCAGATTAGGGGCCTGGCAGCAGCTATGTGAGGCCCGTAATCTGCCTGCACCCTATGTCAAAAAATTAAACACACCAGCAGTGTGAAGAGACCTGAAAGTGGCACATGGCAGCAGAGTGTGGCGATGGAGACAGCAGCAATGGGAGGCCGTACAGGGACCCATGAGAGACTCTGGACTTGGCAGCAGCATGAGGAGGCGGTATATAGGGGCCCATGGCAGATTAGGGGCCTGGCAGCAGCTATGTGAGGCCCGTAATCTGCCTGCACCCTATGTCAAAAAATTTAACACACCAGCAGTGTGAAGAGACCTGAAAGTGGCACATGGCAGCAGAGTGTGGCGATGGAGACAGCAGCAATGGGAGGCCGTACAGGGACCCATGAGAGACTCTAGACTTGGCAGCAGCATGAGGAGGCGGTATATAGGGGCCCATGGCAGATTAGGGGCCTGGCAGCAGCTATGTGAGGCCCGTAATCTGCCTGCACCCTATGTCAAAAAATTTAACACACCAGCAGTGTGAAGAGACCTGAAAGTGGCACATGGCAGCAGAGTGTGGCGATGGAGACAGCAGCAATGGGAGGCCGTACAGGGACCCATGAGAGACTCTAGACTTGGCAGCAGCATGAGGAGGCAGTATATAGGGGCCCATGGCAGATTAGGGGCCTGGCAGCAGCTATGTGAGGCCCGTAATCTGCCTGCACCCTATGTCAAAAAATTAAACACACCAGCAGTGTGAAGAGACCTGAAAGTGGCACATGGCAGCAGAGTGTGGCGATGGAGACAGCAGCAATGGGAGGCCGTACAGGGACCCATGAGAGACTCTGGACTTGGCAGCAGCATGAGGAGGCGGTATATAGGGGCCCATGGCAGATTAGGGGCCTGGCAGCAGCTATGTGAGGCCCGTTATCTTGCAGCACCCTATGTCAAAAAATTAAACACACCAGCAGTGTGAAGAGACCTGAAAGTGGCACATGGCAGCAGAGTGTGGCGATGGAGACAGCAGCAATGGGAGGCCGTACAGGGACCCATGAGAGACTCTGGACTTGGCAGCAGCATGAGGAGGCGGTATATAGGGGCCCATGGCAGATTAGGGGCCTGGCAGCAGCTATGTGAGGCCCGTAATCTGCCTGCACCCTATGTCAAAAAATTTAACACACCAGCAGTGTGAAGAGACCTGAAAGTGGCACATGGCAGCAGAGTGTGGCGATGGAGACAGCAGCAATGGGAGGCCGTACAGGGACCCATGAGAGACTCTGGACTTGGCAGCAGCATGAGGAGGCGGTATATAGGGGCCTATGGCAGATTAGGGGCCTGGCAGCAGCTATGTGAGGCCCGTAATCTGCCTGCACCCTATGTCAAAAAATTTAACACACCAGCAGTGTGAAGAGACCTGAAAGTGGCACATGGCAGCAGAGTGTGGCGATGGAGACAGCAGCAATGGGAGGCCGTACAGGGACCCATGAGAGACTCTGGACTTGGCAGCAGCATGAGGAGGCGGTATATAGGGGCCCATGGCAGATTAGGGGCCTGGCAGCAGCTATGTGAGGCCCGTTATCTTGCAGCACCCTATGTCAAAAAATTAAACACACCAGCAGTGTGAAGAGACCTGAAAGTGGCACATGGCAGCAGAGTGTGGCGATGGAGACAGCAGCAATGGGAGGCCGTACAGGGACCCATGAGAGACTCTAGACTTGGCAGCAGCATGAGGAGGCGGTATATAGGGGCCCATGGCAGATTAGGGGCCTGGCAGCAGCTATGTGAGGCCCGTAATCTGCCTGCACCCTATGTCAAAAAATTTAACACACCAGCAGTGTGAAGAGACCTGAAAGTGGCACATGGCAGCAGAGTGTGGCGATGGAGACAGCAGCAATGGGAGGCCGTACAGGGACCCATGAGAGACTCTAGACTTGGCAGCAGCATGAGGAGGCGGTATATAGGGGCCCATGGCAGATTAGGGGCCTGGCAGCAGCTATGTGAGGCCCGTAATCTGCCTGCACCCTATGTCAAAAAATTAAACACACCAGCAGTGTGAAGAGACCTGAAAGTGGCACATGGCAGCAGAGTGTGGCGATGGAGACAGCAGCAATGGGAGGCCGTACAGGGACCCATGAGAGACTCTGGACTTGGCAGCAGCATGAGGAGGCGGTATATAGGGGCCCATGGCAGATTAGGGGCCTGGCAGCAGCTATGTGAGGCCCGTAATCTGCCTGCACCCTATGTCAAAAAATTAAACACACCAGCAGTGTGAAGAGACCTGAAAGTGGCACATGGCAGAGTGTGGCGATGGAGACAGCAGCAATGGGAGGCCGTACAGGGACCCATGACAGACTCTAGACTTGGCAGCAGCATGAGGAGGCGGTATATAGGGGCCCATGGCAGATTAGGGGCCTGGCAGCAGCTATGTGAGGCCCGTAATCTGCCTGCACCCTATGTCAAAAAATTTAACACACCAGCAGTGTGAAGAGACCTGAAAGTGGCACATGGCAGCAGAGTGTGGCGATGGAGACAGCAGCAATGGGAGGCCGTACAGGGACCCATGAGAGACTCTGGACTTGGCAGCAGCATGAGGAGGCGGTATATAGGGGCCCATGGCAGATTAGGGGCCTGGCAGCAGCTATGTGAGGCCCGTAATCTGCCTGCACCCTATGTCAAAAAATTAAACACACCAGCAGTGTGAAGAGACCTGAAAGTGGCACATGGCAGCAGAGTGTGGCGATGGAGACAGCAGCAATGGGAGGCCGTACAGGGACCCATGAGAGACTCTGGACCTAGCAGCAGCATGAGGAGGCGGTATATAGGGGCCTATGGCAGATTAGGGGCCTGGCAGCAGCTATAGGAGGCCCATAATCTGCCAGCACCCTATGTCAAAAAATTAAACACACCAGCAGTGTGAGGAGACCTGAAAGTGGCACATGTTTGAGGCATGATTCATGGCGGATTTAGTCAGTTGTGTCAGGAACTGGTGGTTTGAAATCCAGACTAATCCACGCCTGATTCATTTTCACAAACGTGAGTCTCTCCACACTTTGGGTGGACAGTCGTGTCCTCCGCGGAGTTACAATACCTCCTGCCGCACTAAACACGCGCTCCGATGCCACGCTACTGGCCGGGCATGACAGCCTTTCAAGGGCAAATTCAGCTAGTTGGGGCCAAAGGTCAAGTTTCGTTGCCCAGTAGTCAAGGGGATTGTCTACCTCGGTTGGCAGGGTGCTGTCCAAGTAGGCCCAAGCCTGTTGTTTGAGCTCCTGCTCCAGGTCCACCTGATGCTGCTGCTGCTGCTGCGGCTGGTTAGTAGTTTCCTCACTGCGCTGGTGAAGAAAGCTACTCATCATCGACTGCAGACTGAGGCAGCCGCTGCTGGTGGAGCTGCCACTGCTCCTACCACCCCACCCCTCCCCTGCTGCCATGCCAGCGGAACGCGAGCGCACAGGGCCCACAGTGTCTGAGGATGGACGTTGGCGCACAAAGGCAGAGACCAACTGACTACATAGGTGGTTTTTATAGTACGTAATTTTGGCCTCCCTCTCAGCAGGTGTGAAAAAGGCCACCATTTTGGACCGGTAGCGAGGGTCCAACAAGGTGGACAGCCAAAAGTCATCCCTCTGTCTGATGGTTATTATTCGGCTGTCGCTACGCAAGCAACCGAGCATGCTATGGGCCATTTGTGCCAAGGAATGCGAGGGACTCCCTGCCTCCATCTCCACAGCATACTGCCACGGTGCGTCTGGGTCCTCTGTCTCCTCCTCCTCCTCCTCTACCAGATGCTCCTGCTCCTCCACTCCTGTCCGCTGAGTGGAAAAACCACCCATTTCACTCAATAATTCCTGAGCACAAATGTCCTCCTCTACCTCCTCCTCTTCTTCCTGTCCTGCCCCCACAGGGGTCATGTGGCGTTGAGATCTGTGCGCCACGTCTACCGCACCCTGACCAGCCATTGTTAACAGCATTTGTTCCAGGACGTGCAACAGAGGAATGACGTCGTTCATCCCATAGTCCTGCCGACTCACGAATAGCGTGGCCTCCTCAAAGGGCCTGAGCAAGCGGCAGGTGTCACGCATGAGCTGCCAATGGCTGACATCTAAGTTACACAGGGGAGTACCTTTATCCGCTTGTAACATCAGGAAATCGGTGATGGCCTTTCGCTGCTCGTAAAGGCGGTCTAACATGTGTAGGGTTGAATTCCACCTTGTTGCAACGTCGCAGATCAGGCGATGCTGTGGAATTCCGTTCTGCCGCTGCAGCTCAATGAGGGTGTTCTTTGCGGTGTAGGAATGGCTGAAATGCATGCACAGTTTACGTGACATTTTAAGGATGTCTTGCAGTGGGATGGTGGATTTTAGGAACCGCTTGACAACCAGATTGAACACGTGAGCCATGCATGGCGCATGGCACAACCTTCCTTGACGCAGAGCAGACACCATGTTCTTTCCGTTGTCAGTCAACATGGTTCCGATTTTTAGTTTGCGCGGAGAAAGCCATCTGTCGATTTCTCTGTTCATTACACTCAGCAGTTCCTCCCCTGTGTGACTACGTTCGCCAAGGCATACCAGGTGCAGCACAGCGTGACACCGTTGCGCCCTGCACATGTGATATGCCGGTCGGGTAATGGGACTTGGCACGGGGGTGGCGGCTGAGGACACGGCGGAAAAAGAGGTGGTAGAGGCGGACATGCTTGCTGGACCAAGGACGTGCAAACGTGGAGGCAAAAGCGTCGTGACCTGTCCAAGTTGCTGGTGCGGCTGTGCCGGCACCACGTTCACCCAGTGGGCCGTAAATGACATGTACTGTCCCTGACCGTAGTTACAGCTCCACACGTCGGCGCTGCCGTGCACTTTGGCAGAGACCGACATGCTCAAAGACTGGCCCACCATCTCTTCTACATGTGAATGCAGGGCTGGCACTGCCTTTTGGGCAAAGAAATGACGGCTTGGCACTCTCCACCGCGGCGCGGCACAAGCCATCATTTCTCGGAAAGGTGCTGAGTCCACCAGTTGGAAAGGGAGGGACTGCAGCACCAGCAACTTGGACAGGAGGACGTTCAGCTTTTGCACCGTCGGGTGCGTGCTCGCAAACTGTTGTCTCTTGGATACGGATTCCAAGAAAGACTGTTGACGGAATCCGAGAAGAGGAGTAGCAGGAGAAGGAGCATCTGAACGAGCGGAAGATGCCAACGAGCGACAACTCCCCTCAGCAGAGGTGTTGGAGCCTTGACTGGCTGATAGAGGGCGATTGACGACGTCGGGTGACGGAGCAAGTAACGGAGCGGGTGATGGAGCGGGGGCTGGGGCAGGCAGAACCGCCGTATGTTTATCACGGTTTTCCCAGGCCACCGAATGGTGACGCTGCATATGCTGACGCAACGCTGTAGTCCCAACATGGGCCCCCTGGCCACGCTTGCATTTCTGGCCACATAGTCGACATACGGCTACGTTTACTTCCTCGGGCGGCTTGAGGAAAAATTGCCACACCACCGAGTAGGAAACTTTGCCCCCGCTACTCTTCACTGGCTGACTGCTACTTCCTCCGTGCGCACCGGCACCACTACTGGCCGTGGTGGTAGGCTGCAGTGGAGCTGGTGCTCTACTCCGTGGACGTTTGGCTCCACTGACACTGATGCGACCCTGCTGCTGTCTCCTGGGCAACCCACCGACTGTTTTGCTCGCTGCCAAGCTGCCACCCTCTTCTCCTGATGATGCGGAAGAAATTGCCTGATGACGACGAGGCTGCCAAGTGCGATCAACCTCCTCATCATCAAGTAGGGTCTCCGCCTCACTACTAGCCCCCTCGGCTGCGTCTGGGTCAGGAGACAGACCTGTCTCTAGACCGGCTACCGAGCCACTCTCCTCGCCAGTACTTGTTCGCTTGGCTGCTGAAAAGGCCGATGTCTCCCCCCGTTCCTGACCGCCCTCTGTTAGCTCTTCCTCACTGTACAGTGGGGCTGAGCCCACAGCATGCGATACTTCTCTTGGTGAGGGAACAGCAAAGGACAGGGGCAGGTAGAGGACACGTGATTTCAGTGGGCTTGCTCCCGGGCCATGCCAACTAACGGTTGTGTCTGACGTACCCACCGACCGTTGGCTGTAGGTGTCAGAGGTGACCTGGGAAGAGGAAGACGACCGAGCCAACCAATCAATGACGGCAGGGTTGTCGGTGGAGACACGACCGCTGGATGACACCGGGAGCACTGGCCTCTGGCTGCGAATACTGCTGCCTCGACCCCTTCCTCTGCTGCCACGTCTGCTCGCTCCTAAAACATTGCCTCCTCTGCCACTCCTCTGCATGTTGTCTGACATACTATTTAATTCAACGATTAGGTGTCCCTGAGTAACAATTCTCTGGCACTCAGTAACAATTCTGTCTGTCCCTGAGTATGAATTCTGTGGCCCTGAGTAACAATTCTGTGTCTGTGCGAGTAACAATTCTGTGTCTGTGCGAGTAACAATTCTGTGTCTGTGCAAGTAACAATTTTGTGTCTGTGCGAGTAACAATTCTCTGGCACTCAGTAACAATTCTGTCTGTCCCTGAGTAACAATTCTCTGGCACTCAGTAACAATTCTGTCTGTCCCTAAGTAACAATTCTCTGGCACTCAGTAACAATTCTGTCTGTCCCTGAGTATGAATTCTGTGGCCCTGAGTAACAATTCTGTGTCTGTGCGAGTAACAGTTCTGTGTCTGTGCAAGTAACAATTTTGTGTCTGTGCGAGTAACAATTCTCTGGCACTCAGTAACAATTCTGTCTGTCCCTGAGTAACAATTCTCTGGCACTCAGTAACAATTCTGTCTGTCCCTGAGTAACAATTCTCTGGCACTCAGTAACAATTCTGTCTGTCCCTGAGTATGAATTCTGTGGCCCTGAGTAACAATTCTGTGTCTGTGCGAGTAACAATTCTGTGTCTGTGCAAGTAACAATTTTGTGTCTGTGCGAGTAACAATTCTCTGGCACTCAGTAACAATTCTGTCTGTCCCTGAGTAACAATTCTCTGGCACTCAGTAACAATTCTGTCTGTCCCTGAGTAACAATTCTCTGGCACTCAGTAACAATTCTGTCTGTCCCTGAGTATGAATTCTGTGGCCCTGAGTAACAATTCTGTGTCTGTGCGAGTAACAATTCTGTGTCTGTGCAAGTAACAATTTTGTGTCTGTGCGAGTAACAATTCTCTGGCACTCAGTAACAATTCTGTCTGTCCCTGAGTAACAATTCTCTGGCACTCAGTAACAATTCTGTCTGTCCCTGAGTAACAATTCTCTGGCACTCAGTAACAATTCTGTCTGTCCCTGAGTATGAATTCTGTGGCCCTGAGTAACAATTCTGTGTCTGTGCGAGTAACAATTCTGTGTCTGTGCAAGTAACAATTTTGTGTCTGTGCGAGTAACAATTCTCTGGCACTCAGTAACAATTCTGTCTGTCCCTGAGTAACAATTCTCTGGCACTCAGTAACAATTCTGTCTGTCCCTGAGTAACAATTCTCTGGCACTCAGTAACAATTCTGTCTGTCCCTGAGTAACAATTCTCTGGCACTCAGTAACAATTCTGTCTGTCCCTGAGTAACAATTCTCTGGCACTCAGTAACAATTCTGTCTGTCCCTGAGTAACAATTCTCTGGCACTCAGTAACAATTCTGTCTGTCCCTGAGTAACAATTCTGTCTGTCCCTGAGTATGAATTCTGTGGCCCTGAGTAAGAATTCTCTGGCACTCAGTAACAATTCTGTCTGTCCCTGAGTAACAATTCTCTGGCACTCAGTAACAATTCTGTCTGTCCCTGAGTAAAAATTCTGTGGCCCTAATAACGTTTCTGTGGCCCTAAGTAACAATTCTCTGGCACTGAGTGAAAATTCTGTCTGTCCCTGAGTATGAATTCTGTGGCCCTAACTAGCGTTTCTTTGTCCCTAAATAACGATTCTGTGGCCCTCATTAACAAGTCTGTGTCCCTGAGTAATGGTTCTCTGTCCCTAAGTAACTTCTCTCTGTCCCCAATTCTCGTTTCTGTGGCCCTAACTCTGTCCCTGTCCCTAGTACAGAGCGGTCTGCCTCTGTTCAATGACTGCAGGCAAATGAAGATTTCCAAAATGGCCGCTATATATACCTCGACCATTACACAGTGCTGGCTGGCTGGCTGCTGATTGGCTGATGCGATCACATGTCGTTGAGGAATGCATTATGGGGCAGCGCGCCTTGTCTGCGCGCCTTCCCCGACATCCCCGCTCCGTCGCCGCACATGTCAGCCGCCATTTTCGGAAAAATTTCGATTCGCGCGTCCGAATTAGGCTGTTTTTCGGATTCGGCACGAATCGAAATTTTTCCGATATTCGACTCGAATTCCACTTCGGATACTTCGATTCGCTCATCTCTAATTATTTTCAATGGATTTTCATTCGTAAACTGAGGTACACCTGTATATATAAAGTGTTATCAAAAAGTTTCAAGACTAGCTTTGTAAAACGCCAACATATGGCAGCACAGGACTGCAAGCACAGTCACAGGAAACACCGACCTTCACAAGTCAGTGTGCCAAAAGACATTGTCCTGTGTACATCGGGAACTGTGCAACTGGTACTATTCTGACCACGTGCGTTACCACGTCTGCTATTTGATCATGGACAGCAAGTTAGAACAAAGAGCAAATGTGAAATTCTGCTCGAAACTGGGCAAATCTATTACAGAGACGTTAGACAATGAGTCGTTCGAGATGTCAAAACACTTCAGGAGTGGAAGAACATCACTGATCAGAGATCAGGAAGACTGTCAACAAGCTCAACTCCCAAAAATGTCTGAACCATTCAGCAACTTGTGTATGATGATCATCGGAGAACAATCCACAACATTACTGCCATTGTCAGTGTGTCATAGGGAACAGTCCAGGCAATCCTCAACTGTGATTTGAACATGCACTGTGTTGCTGCCAAGTTCACCCCCAGGCTGCTGTCCCAGGAGCAGAAGGAACACTGCATCAAAGTCTGCCAAGAGCTCAGTCAGTGTGCCGTGGATGGCCCGTCCTTCATGTTGAGGATCATTACCAGTGACAAAACTTAAGTGTATGGGTTTCACGCAGAATTTCACGTTTGTACTTTGTTCTAACTTGCTGTCCATGATGAAATAGCAGACGTGCCAATGTGTGTAGTCAGAATAGCACCAGTTGCACAGCTCCTGATGTACACAGGATGATGTCTTTTGGCACACTGACTTATGAATGTTGGTGCTCCCTGTGATTGTACAGCCTTGTGCTGTCATCTGCTGTTGTGTTATAAAACTTACTGAGCCACTAATCAAACTCATGTCAGTTTTTCAGTTCTGACTAGCAGGGTACCCCTTAATGGGTTCCCAAAACAAATTTGTACCTTTTTAGTATTCTATTGGCACTCAGCCTTTTCACCCAGCAGCAGGCTCCCACAGTTGACAGAGTGAGAGAGAGAGAGCCCAGAGAATCAGTCAGCTCACGTATAAAAAGGCCTATGGACAGCTGGAACTAATAATGAGGTTACCATGTAAGATATGGACCAATGAATGGAAACTTATTCCGACATAAAGCTTTGTGTATAACATCCTGTGTATGTACACTATCTTACAAATCATATATTTCAGTTCCTTATAGAGTTCTAGACCAGCCTTTCTCAACCAGGGTGCCCAGTCACCCTGGGGTGCCTTGTGGTCTCTTCAGGGGTGCCTTGGCAAAATGTCTAAAAATTGCCTAAAACATGTATACAAGTCAGTGGGTGGAACAAGCCTACCTTTTAGTTACATAAAGCCACAGGTTTTCATTGTGTGCCATTACGACCTTCTAGCCGCGGGAGTCCTGACAACCAATGACAGCATCAGTTGATAAGGAGGATGTCAGCTGCCCGCACAGCATCCTAGTTTGACCCTTCCCCTGCCCCTTTCTATCAGTGCTGGGACCACATTAGCTCAGTGATGGAGAAAAACTGAGGGAGAAGAGAAACACAGGAATACTAGTCAGTACCAGTGTGCAAAAGTAAATTTTCTTTGGAAGAATAAATCACCTCCAACGTTCGGTGTCCTACATGTGTGGATGTTGCTGCCTTATATAAAACTATTAGAATGGGGTGCCTCAAGACTGTCCATAATATAAAAGGGTGCCTCGGGACTGTCCATGATAGGAAAGGGTGCCTCAGGACCAGGGGTGGCGAACACGCGGCTCTAGAGCCGCGTGCGGCTCCCGGCCAAAATGAATGCGGCTCTTTGCCTCTTATCATATTTTGTATACTGTGGCTCTTTGCCAAGTTTCATCTTTCTTTGGGGAGGTGGGGAGCGGGTACCTGAATTTGACAGGTACCCGCTCTTACTTCTTTGTACTTTGATCTTACCTGTTCCTCTATCCAGCGGCGCGCTGTCTTCCGGCTTCTGTAGTGTGGGCACTGGGCATGACAGCCGGGTGCCAAGTGCGCATGTGCAAGAAGCGGTGCTTTTTGTGAATGGTAAGGCAGTACCTGGGACACATGACAGATCCCAGAAGCCGCCGGACCAATCACAAAGCGCAAGTGCTTCTCGCTCATGCGCACTTGGCACCCGGCTGTCATGCCGAGCGCCATTACAGAAGCCGGGAAGACAGCGCATGGCTGGATCGAGGAACAGGTAAGATCAAATAAAAACTCTGCGGAAGTAAGAGCGGGTACCTGTCAAATTCAGGTACCCGCTCCCCACCTCCCCAAAGGTCAGCAGTCATCTGTACTGTCCGCAGTCTCTGGTCATCCCTGTGCTGTCCGCAGTCTCTGGTCATCCCTGTGCTGTCCGCAGTCTCTGGTCATCCCTGTGCTGTCCGCAGTCTCTGGTCATCCCTGTGCTGTCCGCAGTCTCTGGTCATCCCTGTGCTGTCCGCAGTCTCTGGTCATCCCTGTGCTGTCCGCAGTCTCTGGTCATCCCTGTGCTGTCCGCAGTCTCTGGTCATCCCTGTGCTGTCCGCAGTCTCTGGTCATCTCCTGTACTGTGTCTGCAGATTACTGAAAACAAAAGATGCCAGAAATCCCACTGAGATTATCATCCCATCACTCTAACAAGGTAACAAAATATGTGAGGTAGTTTGGAAAAAACACCTGACTGAGCATGTTTGTGTTAATATTTTAATACTCCATCAATTTATATTATACATCCCCTACCAGTGTTTCTGAAGTGAGTTCAGTAGTTGTGTGTTAGAGTGAGAGAGAGAAGGGAGAGAAAGAGAGACAGGTGCCACAGCAACCTCCAGGGTAGTTGATGTGTTAACTCTGGCTAAATTGCATTTGGTGTGTGTGTTGAGGGTGGACACTTACCTTGAAATGAACACATTGTTGTTTTGTAAGGGGAAGAAAGTGTTATGGTGAATAATATGGTTTTAATTATGTGTTTTTGTGTGAGTGTTTGTCTGTTTTGGCAGGTCACTGCGTGGTGTGGCTCTCTGACTTTCACAGTTTAAAATTTTGGCTCTTTGTGTCTAACTTGTTCACCACCCCTGCTCAGGACTGTCCATAATATTAAAGGGTGCCTCGGGACTGTCCATTATTTTAAAGGGTGCCTCGGGACTGCAATATTAAAGGGTGCTTTGACTGAAAAAAGGTTGAGAAACACTGATCTAGACCATCAGACTTCACCAACACATCATCATCATAAGCTCAAGGCTAAGCCATTAAGTAATCACAGTGTAAGGATTGCTTTGGAGCTCAAATCCCCTTCATCAGACCCACAACTCTTGTTAGATGATTCTGGACATTTTTCAGGACTAATAGGCAAATTGCTGTAAAAAAGTCAAAGTGTGAAGAAGCTCAGAACTACTATAGGCAGACTTTACCATTGCCAAAAAAAATTCAAAAACAAAATACACGGGGGCAGGGTCCTGCTCATGCAGTTTTGAAAATGAAATAGAAAATGAGACATTTTCAAATCTTTTTATAGAGGTTTAAAGCTGTAGGTTGCATTTCAGAACCACCATACTTTCTTTTACAAAAACATTTGTTAGAGTTTTCAATAGTTTTAACAGTACAGAATAAGAATGCAAATATTTCCAGTATAGAGAGCAATAGAAAGCAGAAAAAAAGGCCATAAGCAACACGAGCTAATCAACACAGGGGAGTCACTGCCTGCATAAGGACAAACAGAATGAGTAACAGAATGGGCTGTTGGGATGCATTTAAGAAGGAAACAGCCCTACCACATGGGGTCTGCTCTACCTGTTGAAGAGATGCAGTCCACAACCTAGGGCAGGAGTGGCCTCGGCACTAACTTGGAACCAACATACTTTCAAGAGACATTCTCTATCATTGTATAGCTTTGGCTGAGGAATTACAGAGAGCAGCAGCACCAAAATCTGATTTCATTTGATTGATATCTGTTTTAAAAGTCTTTTTAAGATGTAGTCAGAAGTAGTAGCCCCAAACTACTGTCATTTTTGGGTCAGAAAAAAATCTGACATTGCTAGTGCACCCTTTTCTTCATTATCCACTGCCCCTGCTGAAACTCTTGAAACTGGCTGTGATGGGAGTTACTTTGGGTGGGGGGCCCATGGAACCTAGCTCTCTTTGGAGAGGTGGGGAGACCCCTGTCTGAGCTCCCCATATCCCTATTATGTGTAAGTCACCCTGTGCCTGTTAGGGGTACAGGGTGATCTGTCCTAATATTGGGGTGGAGGTTGTTGATTGTTTAATGTTATGTGGCTGCATCCCATAGTTCTATTGTTTGTCTGGCTTGGGAGCAAACTATTATGGGATAATGTGTTTATGTGTATTAGCTTAGTGGGGGGGGTGTCTCCAGCAGCCCGCCCTCCTGATGGGACTGTCTGCTGGTATGAAGTTTGAATACCTGTGTGTCTCTTGTTACTAAATGTAGATTTCCCCACCCTGTGTTATTATGCAGGCAGGGGGGACTGTCCCCTGAGTGTATATATCTTGTATCTGTGTTCCAATAAACTAGTCTACCTCCTGGTTTACTTCAAGACTGGTATCGTCTAACCTTGTATGGTCAGGTGATGCGTTTCGAAGCACTTGCTTCTTCTTGTGGTAGTTTTTAAACCTCTTGTTATCAATAAATCTTTAACCCTCTACACTGAGATTGGCGCCCCCTTGTGTCCGGATTATTTTCTACAGAGTTCTGCTTCGCTGTATGGGGAGCTGCCTTCACCATCCATCCACCACCTAGGACCCTTTGACTGCGGACTTCCCCGTCTCCATTTGTCGCTTCATCGCCACCCCATTTTGAACTCATTACTATTGCACACTTATTCCCCTATTTGTATTTGTATTTCTCCCGCTGTATCCGTTATTTGTCACTAACCTATCTAGACTCTTCATGTGTGGTCCTCTCCCAGCGCCGTTTTGTTTGTTGCTTGCAATAGACTTCCAGTAGAGGTAGTGAATCATTCAACAGTAAGTGGATTCACACGTTTAGGAAAAACATAGATCTATACTCAAACCAAAAAAAAAAGAAATATATATATATATATTACACTCTATATTGTATATTGCCAAAAGTATTGGGACGCCTGTCTTTACACTCAGATGAACTTTAATGGCATCCCAGTCTTAGTCCGTAGGGTTCAATATTGAGTTGACCCACCCTCTGCAACTATAACAGCTTCAAGTGTTTTGGGAAGGCCATCCACAAGGTTTAGGAGGGTGTCTATGGGAATGTTTGACCATTTTTCCAGATGTACATTTGTGAGGTCAGGCACTGATGTCGGACGAGAAGGCCTGGCTCACAGTCTCCGCTTTAATTCATCCCAAAAGTGTTCTATCAGGTTGAGATCAGGACTCTGTGCAGGCCAGTCAAATTTCTCCACCCCAAACTTACTCATCCATGTCTTTATGGACCTTGCTTTGTGCACTGGTGTGCAGTCATGCTGGAACAGGAAGGGGCCATCCCCAAACTGTTCCAACAAAGTAGGGAGCATGAAATTGTCCAAAATGTCTTGGTATGCTGATGCCTTAAGATTTCCCTTCACTGTAACTAGGGGGCCAAGCCCAACCCCTGAAAAACAACCCCACACCATAATCCCCCTCCACCAAACTTTACACTTGGCACAATGCAGTCAGGCAAGTACCATTCTCCTGGCAACCACCAAACCTAGACACGCCCATCAGATTTCCAGACAGAGAAGCGTGATTCGTCACTCCAGAGAACACATCTCCTTTGCTCTAGAGTCCAGTGGCGGTGTGCTTTACACCACTGCATCAAACGCTTTGCATTGCACTTGGTGATGTAAGGCTTGGATGCAGCTGCTCGGTCATGGAAACCCATTCCATGAAGCTCTCTACGCACTGTTGTTGTGCTAATCTGAAGGCCACATAAAGTTTGGAGGTCTTTAGCTATTAACTCTGCAGACAGTAGGCAACTTCTGCACACTGTGTGCTTCAGCATGCGCTGACCCCGCTCTGTCATTTTACGTGGCCTATTACTTCATGGCTGAGTTGCTGTTGTTCCGAAATGCTTCCACTTTGTTATAATACCACTAACAGTTGACCGTGGAATATTTAGTAGCCAGGATATGTCACGGATGGATTTATTGCACAGGTGGCAACCTATCACGGGACCACGCTTGAATTCACTCCTGAGAGCGACCCATTCTTTCACAAATGTTTGTAGAAGCAGTCTGCATGCCTAGGTGATGATTTTATACAGCTGTGGCCATGGAGGGGATTAGAACACCTGAATCCAAGATTTGGAGGGTGTCCCAATACTTTTGGCAATATAGTGTATAGATACAGTTGCAAGAAAAAGTATGTGAACCCCTTGGGATTACGTGGAGTTTTGCATGAATTGGGCATAAAATGTGCTCTGAACGTCATCTAAGTCACAACAATAGAAGAACACAGTCTGCTGAACATAATACTACACAAACATTAGATGTTGCCATGGTTTAATTGCACATAACATGTAAACATTCACAGTACAGGGAGGAAAAAGTATGTGAACCTTTGGACTTAATAACTGGCTGACCCTCCTTTGGCAGCAATAACCTCAACCAAACGTTTCCTGTAGTTGCAGATCAGACCTGCACAACGATCTGGAGTCATTTTGGATCACTCCTCTTGACAAAACTATTTCAGTGTAGCAATATTCTTGGGATGTCTGGTGTGAATCGCTCTCTTAAGGTCATGCCACAGCATTTGAATCGGGTTGAGGTCAGGACTCTGACTGGGCCACTCCAGAAGGCGTATTCTGTGCTGTTGCAGCCATTGTTTTGTTGAATTACTTGTATGCTTTGGGTCATTGTCCTGTTGCATCACCCATCCTCTGCGGAGCTTCAGTTGGCGGACAGATGGTCGTACTTTTTCCTGCAAAATGTCTTGATAAACTCTGGAATTCATTTTCCCATCAATGAAAACAATCCGTCCAGGCCCTGAGGCAGCAAAGCAGCCCCAAACCATGATGCTCCCTCCGCCATGTTTTACAGTGGGGATGAGGTTTTGATGTTGGTGTGCTGTGCCTTTTTTTCTCCACACATAGTGTAGTGTGTTCTTCCCAAACAACTCAATCTTGGTTTCATCTGTCCACAGTATATTTTGCCAGTAGTGCTGTGGAACATCCAGGTGCTCTTTTGCAAACTTCAAACGTGCTGCAATATTCTTTTTGGACAGCAATGGCTTCCTCAGTGGTGTCCTCCCATGTACTCCATTCTTGTTTAATGTTTTCCTTATTGTAGATGTGTCAACAAAAATGTTAGCATGTGCCAGAGATTTCTGTAGGTCTTTAGCTGACACTCTGGGATTCTTCTTTACCCCATGCAGCATTCTGCGCTGTGCTCTTGCAGTCATTTTTACAGGACGACCACGCCTAGGGAGAGTAGCAACAGTGCTAAACTTTCTCCATTTGTAGACAGTCTGTCTTACCGTGGACACATGAACCTCAAGGCTTTTGGAGATACTTTTGTAACCCTTTCCAGCTTCATGCAAGTCAACAATTCTTGATCGTAGGTCTTCTGAGAGCTCTTTTCTGTGAGGCATGGTTCACATCAGACAGTGCTTCTTGAAACCAGTAAACCCAAAACAGGTGTGTGTTTTTTAAGGGCAGGACAGCTGTCAGCAACACATCCAAGATCATCACACGGATTGGCGTCAAGGTTGGCTCACTCCTGGCTCCAATTAGCTCTGGGAGAAGTCATTAAGCTAGGGCCTCACATACTTTTTCCTGCCTGCACTGTGAATGTTTACATGTTATGTGCAATTAAACCATGGCAACATCTAATGTTTGTGCAGTATTATGTTCAGCAGACTGTGTTCTTCTATTGTTGTGACTTAGATGACGTTCAAAGCACATCTTATGCCCAATTCATGCAAAACTCCACGTATTCCCAAGGGGTTCACATACTTTTTCTTGCAACTGTATACTGTATAGATAGAAATAGGTATATAGATATATATATATATATATATATATATATATATATATATATATATTTATCTATCTATCTCTATCTATCTATCTATCTATCTATCTATCTATCTATCTATATATATATATATATATATATATATATAGTTTATAAAATGGGGCAGACTCGTTGGACCACTTTATCTTTTTCTGCCATCCTTCTTCTGTGTTTCTATGTTATGCACCGTACACACATTGAAAATATTGGACGAATAATCCTCTTTTTTTGTTTTTTTCCATGCTAGTCTCATAACAAATGTGAAGAAGTTACTAAAGTTATGAAACTTCTTTGTCTACAGAATAAAAATTCGGAAGTGATGTCATGTATTGTATTGTAATGTATTTGTATTGTATTTTCCAACGAAAACTGTACTGGTTAAACGAAAATTATACGATCTGGTATTGTATGACAAAAATTTTTATGCTTGTCTCTTCAAGTAATTTTGGACTATTGCTGTGTACTAACGATAAGATTATTGTATGATCGCTTTGAAAGCGGCTTTTTTGTATCAGATTTTCTGATCGTGTGTACAGGGCTTTCGTCTGCTCTTGGCTGCAGTGTGGTTACAATCAGGTTAGGGCACTTACAGCTGCCATTTGATGTTCTGTACACATAGGAGGTTCACCTTGGATTTCCTGCACTCTACAGATCATCTGAAGGTACAAATGATGTCACACAGCAAAGTCACAATGAAATAATAATAAAAAAAAAAATCTACACCAGAGAACGTCCATTAATAGCCTTAGTGAGCCGATTAGAGATACAGTCAAATAACAAACTGAAAATAAAGTCAGCCCAATATCAATACTGCTGTAGCTCATAGACATAATTACAATCATTGCTGTAAAAGACAAAAAAAAAAAAAAAATACCATATAAATGTAAAGAGATGGCAGGGAGGGTTTGGAGTATACATATCACATTACATCCACTTTTATAAACAAATTCCACAGTCAGAGTTCAATAAATATAAAATAAAAAGAATTAAATCATTATGACAATAATAGCATTCTTAAAATTTTTGGTATAAAAGTCAAAGCGAAATTTCACCGTTCCTCCGCACCAGACAATGCGCTGAGATCCGACACCGACTCTTAGTCAGATTCCTCTGTCGCTTAGTCACTATCGTATTCATGCCATTAGACTCATAAGAATCTGAATGGAAGTTACTTTTCCTTTTATATCTGTTGATTTAATGATGAAATTAAGGAATTAAGGTATATATAAACGCAATCGCCAAAATCTCAAATATTCGTAATAATTTTAATGTCATTTCAAAAGTAATTTTCAATTTTTTTAAATTTGCAGCTTTCATTTAAATAATGTTCGGTGATCCCACCATGAAGGTCCTTGTTGAGGCATTTCCTGTTATAGGGTGACAACTGTGATGCTCATGCATTGATACCCTGTCACATGGGTTTACAACGGAGACTAGTGGAGGATGTTTCAGCACACATTATGTAGAGGTGGTCCGCTGTTGTTAAAATTGGGTAACGCACCCAGAGAAGCCATTGCTGGAGTGTATGACAACAAGAAATGGCTTTAAAGAATGTGCAGGAGATTAGCAGTATGGAAATGTAACAAAACATGAGAATATGTCCATTTCAGCATTATAACACAGCCATGGTCCCCTGTTGTCACCAGACATATGCCCCTGGATGGAGACAGGGCGTACATTCATACACATGCACCTACTTACGTGTGTACTGGCCTATACCCATGATCAACCATTAATATTCATGGGTGGCTGTGCCCATCACCTGAGACACCTGCATGGGCCGTGTGCCTGAATTTTACATCATAGGACCACAAGCACATACAGTGGGGATCGAAAGTTTGGGCACCCCAGCTAAAAATTTGTATTTATGTGCATAAAGAAGCCAAGGAAAGATGGAAAAATCTCCAAAAGGCATCAAATTACAGATTAGACATTCTTATAATATGTCAACAAAAGTTAGATTTTATTTCCATCATTTACACTTTCAAAATAACAGAAAACAAAAAAATGGCGTCTGCAAAAGTTTGGGCACCCTGCAGAATTTATAGCATGCACTGCCCCCTATGCCAAGCTGAGACCTGCCAGTGTCATGGATTGTTCTCAATCATCGTCTGGGAAGACCAGGTGATGTCAATCTCAAAGGTTTTAAATTCCCAGACTCATCTGACCTTGCCCCAACAATCAGCACCATGGGTTCTTCTAAGCAGTTGTCTAGAAAACTGAAACTGAAAATAGTTGACGCTCACAAAGCTGGAGAAGGCTATAAGAAGATAGCAAAGCGTTTTCAGATGTCAATATCCTCTGTTCGGAATGTAATTAAGAAATGGCAGTCATCAGGAACAGTGGAAGTTAAAGCAAGATCTGGAAGACCAAGAAAAACATCAGACAGAACAGCTCGCAGGATTGTGAGAAAAACAATTCAAAACCCACGTTTGACTGCACAATCCCTCCAGAAAGATCTGGCAGACACTGGAGTTGTGGTACACTATTCCACTATAAAGAGATACTTGTACAAATATGGTCTTCATGGAAGAGTCATCAGAAGAAAACCTCTTCTACGTCCTCACCACAAAAATCGTTTGAACTTTGCAAATGAACATATAGACAAGCCTGATGCATTTTGGAAACAAGTTCTGTGGACCGATGAGGTTAAAATTGAACTTTTTGGCTGGAATGAGCAAAGGTACGTTTGGAGAAGAAGGGGCACAGAATTTAATGAAAAGAACCTCTGTCCAACTGTTAAGCATGGGGTTGGATCAATCATGCTTTGGGGTTGTGTTGCAGCCAGTGGCACAGGGAACATCTCACGAGTAGAAGGAAAAATGGATTCAATAAAATTTCAGCAAATTTTGGATGGTAACTTGATGCCATCTGTGAAAAAGCTGAAGTTAAAGAGAGGATGGCTTCTACAAATGGATAATGATCCTAAACACTCCTCGAAATCCACGGGGGATTACATCAAGAGGCGTAAACTGAAGGTTTTGCCATGGCCTTCACAATCTCCTGACCTCAACATCATTGAAAATCTATGGATAGACCTTAAAAGAGCAGTGCGTGACAGACAGCCCAGAAATCTCAAAGAACTGGAAGACTTTTGTAAGGAAGAATGGGCAAAGATACCTCAAACAAGAATTGAAAGACTCTTGGCTGGCTACAAAAACCATTTACAAGCTGTGATACTTGCCAAAGGAGGCAGTACAAGATATTAACTCTGCAGGGTGTCCAAACTTTTGCAGACGCCATTTTTTTGTTTTCTGTTATTTTGAAAGTGTAAATGATGGAAATAAAATCTAACTTTTGTTGACATATTATAAGAATGTCTAATCTGTAATTTGATGCCTTTTGGAGATTTTTCCATCTTTCCTTGGCTTCTTTATGCACATTAATACAAATTTTTAGCTGGGGTGCCCAAACTTTCGATCCCCACTGTATGTGCATAAGGATATAGGTTCCTCCACCTATACCAGGGGTCTCCAAATTTTGTAACCACAAAGTCAGTTTATTATTCTTCAGACATTGGCCAGTAGGAGTAGAAAATGCCCATCAGTGGTGTCTGTGAGAGGAATAGTGCCCCGTCATTGGTGTCAGTAGGAGAAATAGTGCCCCATCGTTGGTGTCAGTGGGAGGAATAGTTCCCCATCATTGGTGTCAGTGGGAGGAATAGTGCCCCCTCATTAGTATAAGCGGGAGAAAAAGTACCCCATTATAGGTGTAAGTTGGAGGAATAGTGCCCTATCATTGATGTCAGTAGGAGGAATGGTACCCCATTATTGGTGTCAGCGGGAGGAATAGTGCCCCATCTTTGGTGTCAGTGGAGGAATAGTGCCCCATCATTGGTCTAAGTGGGATAAATAGTACCCCATTATTGGTGTCAGTCATAGGAATAGTGCCCCATCATTGGTGTTAGTGAGAGGAATAGTGCCGCATCATTGATGTCCATGAGAAGAAAAGTGCCACATCATTGATGTCCTTGAGAGGAATGGTGCCCCATTGTTGGTGTCAGTGGGATGAATAGTGACCCATCATTGGTGTCTATAAGAGCAATAGTGCCCCATTGCTTTTGTCATTGAGAGGAAAGGTGCCCCATCATTGGTGTCTATGAGCGGAATAGTGCCCCATCATTGGTATAAATAGGAGGAATAGTGCCCCATCATTGGTGTCAGTGGGAGGAATAGTGCCCCATCATTGGTCTCAGTGGGAGGAATAGTGGCCCATCATTGGTATCTGTGAGAGGAAAAATGCCCCATTATTGGTATCTGTGAGAGGAATAGTGCCCCATTATTTGAGTCATTGGGAGTAATAGTGCCACAACATTGGTTTTAGTGGGAGGAATAATGCTCCATTGTTAGTGTAAGTGAGAGAAATAGTACCCAATTATTGGTGTTAGTGGGAGGAATAGTAGCCCATCATTGGTGTCAGTGGGAGAAATAGTGCGCCATCATTGGTGTCAGTGGGAGAAATAGTGCCCCATTATTGGTGTCAGTGGGAGGAATAGTACCCCATCATTGGTGTCCGTGGGAGGAATAATGCCCCATCATTGGTGTCAGTGGGAGGAATAGTGCCCCATTATTGGTGTCAGTGGGAGGAATAATGCCCCATCATTGGTGTCAGTGGGAGGAATAGTGCCCCACTGTTGGTTTCAGTGGCAGGAATAGTACCCAAGGGCCAGATAAAGGCAAGCAATTTGGAAACCACTGACCTACACTAAAGAGTGTGGATGGAGGAATCTTCCCTCCCGGCTATTGTATCAAGACATCCAGCTGATTCCTGCTGAATTGGCCACAAATTGAGCCATGTATAGCCGGTTTAACAAGAATGTGTTGTCACCCTCCTGGTTACATTGTCTGGCACAGGCGTATAAATCATAAAATTCTCTGGACAGTTATAAATCCTGGGTATTTAGCACTTTCCTGAAGTTCACCTCTAATCTGGATCATACTGAAATAGTAGCAGTAAAGTCAACTGCTCTGCTGGAACATCAAATCCTTAACTTGCATATTAATGACCTTGTCCGGAAACAAAATGTCAAAGGTCACTTTAAAGGGAATCTTTCATCAGATACTGTTTGGTGAGTTTTGTTCTGTGTTAGTTTTGTAATCCCAATAGTATTATACTTGAAGTATATAAAACAAATAAAAAAAAGTAAACATTTTGCACATTTAGAGCTTTAAAGCTGAACTCCAGGCACAAAAAACTTTCATTTAAATATATTCCTCAATCACCGCAAAAGGATAGAAAGCCACATTGTGTGCACCAAATGCCCTCTAAAAACTAGGCATTACTTTGCAAAAGCGACACCATCACTGTGCCGTACATAGCCTGTGCAGGGCTGTACAAGAGATCCAGAAGCTCCACCCACTACAGTCTTCCTGCAGAAAACTACAGGAGGGGGTGGAGACAAGACCTGTCATCCTGCACAAGGAGAGAGGGCAGCAGTGAGCAGTCCTTATTACAGGAAGCTCCTGCACAGAGGGAAAGTCTCACGCTAGATTACTGCACAGATCTGGAAGAAATACACGAAACACACCGAGATTCAAGGAAGAATACACAGGACTCTTATTTTGAAAATATTCAACTACTTTACAACTGCACTATGGCCAAATGACAGCTACAGCACAGTTGTCCAGTTCTGAGAGGACATCATCTGACATCCTCCTAGAACGCACACCCCCCCCCAATCACATGACTATGTAAAAGGCCAATCACAGCGGCCTTTTACCACGTGATCAGCTGTGTTCGATGACAAAGTAAATACAGTTGCTGGTTATCGGCAGTACTGGAGCAGGTCAGGAGCAATGCTTTGGACAATCACAGCACATGATGATTTCACAAGGGGTGGGTCGACCCCACCCCCTTGTGACATCATCACACTATTTAAGAACTGTCATCCCGGTTCAGCTGTCAGACGGCGGGAGCCAGCGCTGAGAGTGGAGCGTTTTATTTTTCCTTTTTTCGGGACGGCAGCGGTGGGTATTGTGATTGACGTTGGATCTACTTCGGGGGACGTTTTTTACATTTTTGTTTTTCATAAAGGTCTTGCCAAAGACTGTCTCCTGTCATCTTTCCACTTAACCTTTTTTTTTGTCAATGAGTTGCAGTACATTGTACCCCATACTCATTCACATGGGGGGGCGGGATCTAGGAGCCCCCTTGTTAAAGGGGACTTCAAGTTTCCGATAGGCCCCCTGCCTGCAGACCCCCACAACCACAGGACACAGTTGTGGGGAAGAGGCCCTTGTCTCCATCAACATGGGGACAAGTTGCTTTGGGTGGGAGACCCCCTGCCCCAAAGCACCCCCCCCCCCATGTTGCATGCTCGGGATAAGGGTCTGATATGGATTTTGGAGGGACCCCCATGCCATTTTTTTTTATTTTGACATGAGGGTTCCCCTCAAAAGCCATATCAGACCAGAAGGGCTTGGTATGGATCGGGGGCACCCCACATGCAATGCTGGCAATTATTTTTACATTTGGCAGGGAACCCAGCTGACAGCTCAAACAAAAAAGAATGTTTTCAGTAGCTGCATGGTATCTTACCACATTCTCAGATGCAGTAAGATACCGCTTAGGGAATTGTCCCCTCTGTTCGAAAGTTCACGGTCAAATTTTCATTTTCACAGGGGGGGTGTTTGGCCATTACTATGGACCAACTATGTGTTTATGGTCATCATTCCATCTCCTCTTCATGACACTGCAGCAAAACACACTCTGTCATCCTTGGGGTGACCCTGAACATGATAGGCTCTACAAAATTTGACCCCTCATAAACCACCTGAGAAATTTGCAGATGTGTATATGCCCAGCAAAACATCTGTGTGTATGAGTCCCTCAATCACTTTACTGGCTGCCTTGCATTCAAACAGTGCATCCCCAGCAAGCGTGCCAGATATGGGGTCAAATTGTATAAGCTCTGTGAGAGAGCCACAGGCTATACGTACAAATTAAGGGTTTATGAGAGAAGAGACAGCGAAGTAGAGCACCCCGACTGCCCAGACTACACGGGAGGCAGTGGCAAGATAGTTGGGACTTGGTGTCATCTTAGTAAGGGGTACCACTTATACGTGGACAATTTGTATACAAGCGTGTCACTATTTAGACAGCTGTACAATCTTGGAATTGGCTCATGTTGCACCGTGCGACCTAATCGCTGGGCTTCCCCCAACAGCTTGTGAATACACGTCTTAGAAAGGGGGAGAAAACCTGCTTGAGGAATGATGAATTGCTCGCAGTGAAGTGGAAGGACAAATGGGATGTTTTCGTCCTGTCTTCCATTCACGCAGACGGGACAGTCCAAATTAACATGGTATCTGGCATTGTTGAGAAACCACTCTGTATTCACAACTACAACCTTAACATGGGAGGGATGGACTTCAACGACCAAATGACCAAATGTACCTAGTTTCCCAGAAAGCTCAACACTGGTACAAAAAGGTGTCTATTTATTTAATTCAATTGGCTATATATAATGCTTTTGTCATTTACAGAGCAACTGAACGAAGTGGATCCTTCCTAAAATTCCAGGAAGAGATGAACACGGCCCTTTTGTATCGAGAAGGTGCTGTGGCCCAATCCTAAAATCCAGATGCAGTTAGCATGAAAGGCATTTTCCGAATGTCCTCTCTGGTACCCCAACCCAAAGGTCACCCCAAAGAAGATGTTGTGTCAGTAGCAGACACGGAATAACGCGACACTTTTTTTGTCCCTCCTGTCCTGGTCAACCTGGTCTCTACCTCAAGGACTGCTTCCGTTGCAACCATACGCTAGTGGAGTATTAATATATGGTACAGCATGGCACAGTTCAGAGCACATATTCACCGTTCTCACAAAGGGTCTCAAAAGATGATAGATAGTCAGGAAACTGTCCATCACATTTTGAGAGACCTGAAACTCAGAGGTTGTTACAAAAAAAAGTAAAAAAAAATAAATGAAAGTTAAAAAAGAACAGTGGTTGCACCATGCATGTGAGGTATCACCACAAATGTCAGATCAAGGGCAGTAATTCTAGCACTAGACCTCTGTCAATCTAAAATGGTGGCTTGTAAAGGTTTTTAAAACGTTGCCCATGAATATTAAAAATGTGTGCAGTTTGTCGCCATTGTACGGGGCATGTGCAGCTTTAAAGCATGCCATGCTTGGTATCTATTTACTCGGCATCATCTTTTATATTTTACCAAATAATTGGCCAATCAATTGTGTTTATGTGCATTAAAAGTAAAAAAAAGTGTATTTTTTTTAAAAATCGCTGCACGACTACTGTGACATAAAAAATTGCAGCACCCACCATTTTATTCACTAGGGTGTTTGCTGTAAAAAAATATATAATGTTTGGGGGTTCAAAGTAATTTCCTAGCAAAATATACTGATTTTTTTTATGCGAACAAAAAGTGTCAGAAAAGGGTTGGTCTTCAGGTGGTTAGAAGAGTGAGTGATGTGTGGCATAAACTTCTAATGCTGGGCATAAAATGCCCCCACCCCCCAAAATGACCCCTTTTTGGAAAGTAGACACCCCAAGCTATTTGCTGAGAGGCATGTTGAGTCAATAGAAGAATTTATTTTTTTACAACAAGGTTTTTGAAAAATGACAAAAAAAATAAAAAAATGTTTATACAAAATTGTCACTTAAATGATTTATTGCTCACACGTGCCATGGGTATATGTGGATTGCTCGCCAAAATACATTCTGCTACTTCTCCTGAGTATGTGGGTACTACTTTATACTCAACTTAGATATTCTGAACTTTATACTCAACTAAGGGGGTAACCTCTTCTACAGTTCCTCCGGGTTGGGTGGACTCTGTCTGGAGGTACTAAATGAGCGGTAGGCGACAGATTTCTGGAAGGCTCCATATATAACTGTTTTTGTTTTAGTTTTTGTTTTGTTTTGTTTTTTAATTTTTTTTCTTCTATTTCTTCCCTCCTCCTCCTCCCCCCCCCTCCCCCCCTGCTTTCTCTATTTCATTTTTGTTCTTCACTTTATGCTTTTTTGACTGGTTAAGAAAAAGTTGTTTGTTATTGACTCTGTTCATGGGAGGGTATGGATGATTGTATTTTTCTTGTTTATTACACTCATAGTACCAACCTCTCCTGATAAGTGAGCTTTCTGTCCTATCATGCTTATTATTCAATGCTGATTGTCAACTATAAGAGCTTAATAAAATTCAAATGGTGGGAAAAAAAATACACCCGAAAGAAATCTCTATTTGTGTGAAAAAAAAGGACATAAATTTAATTTATGTACATCATTGCATGACCGCGCAATTGTCATGTAAACGAATCCAGCGCTGTATAGCAAAAAATGGCGTAAATTGCAGTATCTATGCCATAGTTTGTAGACGCTATAACTTTCACACAAAGCAATCAATATACACTTATTGGGATTTTTTTTTTTTACCAAAAACATGTAGCAGAATACATTTTGGCCTAAATGTATGACTAACTTTGAGTTTACTATGTATTTTTTATAGCCGAAAGTAAAAAATATCTTTTTTTTTCAAAACTTTCATTCTTTTTTTGTTTATAGCTCAAAAAATAAAAAGCGCAGAGCTGATCAAATACCAGAAAGCTCTATTGGTGTGAAAAAAAGGACGTAAATTTCATTTGGGTGCAGCATTGCATGACCGCGCAATTACCAGTTGAAATAGTGCAGCGCTGAATAGCAAAAAAAGGCCTGCTCAGGAAGGGGAGTAAATCCTCAGGAGGGCAAGCGGTTAAACAGTATAGTATACTTGCATTAAAAAATCGGGTGACCAAGACCGCGCATGCTTAGAAACAATAGAATACGTTAAATTACAATATATTGCATCATCGCAGGAAGTTGTATTCGGTTCTACGAGAATGTTCTTAACGCTAGTAACCAAAAAAAAAAAAATGGACGATCATTCATCAGATATTCTCATTGTGTGTACAAGGATTAAAGCGATTCTAAAGGTACTTTTTAAAAAAAAAAAAAAAAAATCAAGCATGTCTGTACTTCCCTGCTGTGTGTAGTGGTTCGTCTTCTCGGGTCCCCCACAGGCTCTCCTGGCCCCTCCCTCCTGCCGGGTGCCCAAACAGCAAGCAGCTTGCTATGGGAGCACCCGCTGCTCTGTGTGTCCATTCACACACGGAGCCGCTGCTTGGCCCTGCCCCCTCTCACTCCTCATTGGCTGTGATTGACAGCAACAAGAGCCAATGGCTCCCACTTGTTGTCTCAGCCAATGAGGAGACAGAGACCCAGGACAGCCGAGGCTGTGGTTCACATTGCTGCATTGCGATGAGGCTCAGGTAAGTATTGAGTGGGCTGGGGGTACTGCTGCACACACAAAGATTTTTACCTTCATGCATTACTTTTTACCTTCAGCCTTTACAACCGCTTTAAAGCTCCATTCACACTTCTGTGACTCTAAAGTCGTGCAATCTCCATTGTGACTTTACATTGCAACTTTAGGTGGGTGCAACTTGGATGTGACTTTGGCTGTTGACTCTGGCTTTGACTGTTGCACAACTGTCGCCTTGAAAACATTAAGATGCGACTTTCATGCAACTTTTCAGAGTTTGCATTGCAGTCAATGGAACTCAAATCACATGAAAGTCACATCAAAGTAGCACAGGAATATTTTTAAAGTCGCAGTGACTTTAAGTTGTATGGATTTGAACAGCTTCCATTGAAATAAATGGGCTGCGACTTGTCATGCGACTTTAGGGGCTAGATTTCCTAAAGGCCAATAGACTCTGCATTTTGCAAAGCATAGTTGCACTTTGCAACTGCAGTTGCTCCAGAGCTTAGTAAATGAGCAGAATCTCTGCTGTCTTCCATCATCCAATCATGTGCAAGCAAAGATGTTTTTTTTTTAAATTATTATTTTCCTTGCACATGATTGGCAAAGTGAAACTTTACCTCATTTACTAAGCTCTGGGGCAACTGCACTTGGTGAGGGCAACCACACTTTGCAAAGTGCACAGTCTATTTGCCTTTAGTAAATCAACCCCAATGTGTTCAAAGTCGCATGACGAGTCTTGCAAGCGTGAATGGAGCCCAATGGACAGAAAACTTTTGCAGATCAGTAGAGGCTTCAGCAGGAGGACAAGGGGGGAGATTCACTAAAACAAGAGAGTGCAAAATCTGGTGCAACTGTGCATCAGTAGTCAATCAGCTTCTAACTTCAGCTTGTTCGGTTAGGCTTTGGCAATTAAACCTGGAAGCTGATTGGTTTCTATGCAGAGCTGCACCAGATTCTGCACTATCCAGTTTTAGTAAATCAACCCCAATGCATCCTATTATCTTTTTTTTCTGCAAAGGGATGAAGAGAAGAGTTACTATACTGGGATAATATATCCTGTCACCAATGCATCCATATATGTTGTCACCAATGCATCCATATATGTTGTCACCAATGCATCCATATATGTTGTCATTTATTTTTATTTCAGGTACTTATATTGCGCCATCAATTTATGCAGCACTTTACATACAGTATATATTGTATATTCACATCAGTACCTAACCCCCAACGAGTGTACAATCTAAGGTCTCTAACTCACATTCATACATACACATATTAGGGCCAATTTAGACAGGATCCAATTAACGTACCAGCATGTTTTTGGAGTGTGGGAGGAAACAGGAATACCCGGAGGAAACCCACGCAGGCACAGGGAGAACATGCAAACTCCAGGCAGGTGGTGCTGTGGTTGGGATTCGAACCAACGACCCTAGTATTAATATATCCTGTCATCAATGCATCCATATATGTTGTCACCAATGTATCCATATATGCTGTCATTTATTTGTATTTATTTATTTCAGGTACTTATATAGCGCTGTCAATTTACACAGCACTTTACATATATATTGTACATTCACATCAGTCCCTAACCCTCAAGGGGTGTACAATGTAAGGTCCCTAACTCACATTCATACATACACATACTAGGGATAATTTAGACAGGAGCCAATTAACGTACCAGCATGTCTTTGGAGTGTTGGAGGAAACCGGAGTACCCGGAGGAAACCCATGCAGGCACAGGGAGAACATGCAAACTCCAGGCAGGTGGTGCTGTGGTTGGGATTCGAACCAACGACCCTAGTATTAATATATCCTGTCATCAATGTATCCATATATGTTGTCATCAATGTATCAATATATGTTGTCATTAATGTATCCATATATTCTGTCATCAATGTATCAACTGTATCAATGGATCTTTCTGCGTTATGTGAAAGAACCAATCAGTTGCAAGCTGTGAGCAGCACAGCAGTGTCTCTTGCAGTGAATGAAGCAGACTGCTGGGCTGCGCTAGGACAGGGAATCATGACAGGGATGACATTACAGTATTCCAGCTCCCTCTCCTCCCTCCTCCTCTTTCTTCTTGCTGCATCAATCAGGGCAAAAAAGAAAAAAAAAGTCCTGATCCCTGTATGTCTGTATTTCTGTATTTCCAGCTGCAAGGCTGCCTCTCAGTGGATGGGAGCAATCTGTCAATGCAGCCAAGGGAGCCTCCTCCATGCGGATCGAGTTTCCTATGATTGACAAGGTAACCATGGCGAATAATTTGCCTAAAACTGTTGTCTTATCCTCGCAGCCCCCGGGTCAGGTAACCGACCAATCACAGCGCTCACAATCATTTTTCATGCCAGTTCAGAATAATATTATTAAAAAAAAAAGAAGAAGAAGGAGAAGAAGAAGAAGGAGAGGAGGAGGAGGAGGAGGAGGGCAGCCAGGCAAGCAGAGCAGAGCAGACTTGTCTGGACTATGTGCAGGGGATAGGAGGGGAGGAAAGATCGCAGCCCAGCTCAGAGGAAGAAAAGTTTTTGGAAAGTTTCTTGGGACCTCCATGGCTCTTGGATGGGACTGAGTGGAGGCTTCTCCTGGATGGTGGTGGAGATCGGCGGCTGCCCAGGACCATGTCGATGCTGCCCACCTTTGGCTTCACCCAGGAGCAAGTAGCCTGTGTGTGCGAGGTGCTCCAACAAGGGGGGAACATTGAGCGCCTGGGGCGCTTCCTCTGGTCCCTGCCCGCCTGCGAGCACCTCCACAAGAACGAGAGCGTCCTGAAGGCCAAGGCGGTGGTGGCCTTCCACCGGGGCAATTTCCGAGAGCTCTACAAGATCCTGGAGGGCCACCAGTTCTCCCCGCACAACCACCCCAAGCTGCAGCAGTTGTGGCTCAAGGCTCACTACATCGAGGCGGAGAAGCTGAGAGGGCGCCCCCTAGGAGCGGTGGGCAAGTACCGGGTGCGCAGAAAGTTCCCCCTGCCCCGGTCCATCTGGGACGGAGAGGAGACCAGCTATTGCTTCAAGGAGAAGAGCAGGAGTGTGCTGAGGGAATGGTATGCCCACAATCCCTACCCTTCCCCCAGGGAAAAGAGGGAACTGGCCGAGGCCACTGGACTCACCACCACCCAGGTCAGCAACTGGTTCAAAAACAGGAGGCAGAGGGACCGGGCGGCCGAGGCCAAGGAAAGGTACGAGTAAGTACTACTGGCATTTTACTCTTGGCAGTGGGCGCATTGTTGGCTCAGCCATCATTCACACATCCATCATTGGCACAACAGCCATTGCTACAACCTTCATTGGCACACATATGGTTGCCACAATCGTCATTGACCCCTCCATGGTTCCCACAACCATCATTGATACAACAATCACTGGCACAACTTTGATTGACCCCCCCATGGTTTCCACAACCATCATTGACACAACAATCACTGGCACAACCTTTATTGACTCCCCTATGGTTTCCACAACCATCATTGACACAACAATCACTGGCACAACCTTCATTGACTCCCCCCTGGTTGCCACAACCATCATTAACACCACAATCACTGGCACAACCTTCACTGGCACCCCCACAGTTGCCAATACCATTATTGACCCCTCCATGGTTCTCACAACCATCGTTGACCCCTCCATGGTTCTCACAAACATCATTGACTCCCCCATGGTTGCCACAACCCTCTTTGACCCCTTCATGGTTCCAACAACCATCATTTACTCCCCCATGGTTGCCATCATTGGCACAACATCCATTGGCACAACCTTCATCAGCACCCCCAGAGTTGCCAGAGTCATAATTGGCACCCCCATGGTTGCCACAACTATAATTGACCCCTCCATGGTTGCCACAACAGCCATTGACTTCCCCATAGTTGCCACAACTATCATTGGCACCCACATTGTTGCCGCAACCATCTTTGTCTCCCACATCATTGCCACAACAACCATCATTGGCACATCCATCATTAGCACCCCCATCATTGTTGCAGCCATCACTGGCAACCCCATCACTATCACAACTATCATTGGCATCCCCATCATTGCCACAACCATTATTGGCAGTCCCATTACTAGCACAATTATCACTGGCACCCCCACTGTTATCACAACCATCATTTTCACAGATATCACTGGCACCCCATCATTGTCACAACATCAATGGCACCCCATCCTCACCACAACTATCATTGGCACCGCTATCATTTTCACAGTCATAATCGGCACCCCCATCTTTGCCACAACCATCATTGACACTGCTATCACTGTTACAACCATTATTGGCAACCCCATCACTAGTACAGCTATCAGTGGTACCTCTATTGTTACCACAACCATCATTTTCACTGTCATCATTGGCACAATCATCATTTATACCCCCTCCTTGGCACTATCATCATTGATACCCCATCATTGCCGCACCATTCATTGGCACCCTTATTGTGGCCACCACCATCATTAGCACTCCATGTCTATCCTTTCCTGAAAAACTCCAGCTGTGTAGAAGCTGGTAGGGTTAGCCTACCATGGGTGAAGCTACTATACTATCACAAAGCGCATAGAATATTAATGTAACTAAGATACAACTAATTTATTATAACCTTTAGAACCACATGTCCCAGTTGGTGGGCACATTGTATTTAATGCAACTATAGATATTCTTTCCTGGATACCTTCAGCTGCTGTAGACTGTTTCAGTCGCTGGGACTAGCCTGGCATGCTATCAATCACATATATACACTCAAATACTACTAGTATTAAATACTGGCACCATGGGGCACAGATGCCCAGCTGGTGTAGAGTGTAGAAGGTGGTAGGGCTAGCCTGCCATGGTGGGACTTACACTTCTACACCAACTCAAGAGTCACTAGTTGTGAGGACAAAAAGTCTGCTGAATACTGGCAGCACATGGAGCAACTTCTTCAATGTCACCATGTATACCCCATATCTAGAGATCTCCAGATGGTGTAGAAGCTGGTGGGGCCAGCCTGCCATGGTGGGACTTACAATTCCATACCCATACAAAAGTCACGGAATACTGAATGCTGGCACCACAGGGCACAACCAACTTGTAACCATGGATGTCCTTTCTTGGTAGGGCTAACATTGCATGGTGGGAATTACACTTCTACACCAACTCAAGAGTCACTAGTTGGCAGGGCACAAAGCCCATGAAATTACTGCCACCACTGGACACAATTTAGAACCACGTGTCCCAGCTGGTAAGGTACTACTTAATAATGCAACTATATATACTTTCCTAGAGATCTCCAGTCAGTGTAGAACCACATGTCCCAGCTGGTAGGATACTACTTTTTTTTAATGCAACTTAATATGCTTTCCTAGAGATCTCCAGGCAGTGTAGAACTACATGTTCCAGCTAGTAGGATACTACTTATTTAATGCAACTTAATATGATTTCCTAGAGATCTCCAGGCAGTGTAGAACTACATGTTCCAGCTGGTAGGGCTAGCCTAGCATGCAACGATTACCATTTCTACATTCATCTTAAAAGATCTTCGTTGACAGTGGGCATGGAATACTGGATCCTGGTACCACCGGGTTCTACTTGTTTAATGAAACCATAGATATCATTTCCAGGGGATTTACAGCTGATGTAGAACTACATGTCCCAGCTGGCAAAAAGGGTCCTCCAAGACTCTGCTATGGGACCTGGAGGATAATACTCAGAAATGATCATGGGAGGTTGCAAACGTTCAGACAGAACTGGAGCTATTTAGAAAGTTTTAAACAGAACTGTTTAAAAATAATGATACTTTGTATAACTAACCATATAATATTAAAAAATATAAATAAAAACAATGTTAAAAATATGACCATGTCTAAACTCAAAGATTGCCTGAGAAAGTTGTGGGCAAAACCCTTTAGGAGGTATAAAAATGATAAAAAATGATAATACCCTTTAAAAACAACCATTTCAAAGTTTTATAAAACACGGATTATATAAAAGAACACCCCATGGAAGGATTATCTATTAGGTATTGTATTTAAAGCTGTAATTTTTTTTATATATTATCTTAATTTTTCTAATATAAATACTCTTTAGAAATGGTCTTGCTACATATATAAGGAAGACTATCTATGCTATAGAAGTATACATTACTTCTGTATAGTAAAAGAAATATTATACAAAAGTGGCCAAATAATTCTAATATTTTACAGAATTTACAATTAATTAGCGAGGTTTTCCTAGAGCCCTGGCCATACTATTCTGTAATTAATACTATAGAGAACTGGCGACAAACATTTTTGAGGATATTATGCTGAATTAGCCAAGACGTCGTCAGGATACACTTTTTTATGTTCAAATTTCTATGTAGAAATGTCCATACGGTGTATTCGATATATCCCAGAAATAACTTATATTTATCAATGACCATACAATCTTAAAATTATTTCTTCCTGGACATTTATTGAATATATTATATTAAATTTGCCACGAAATGTTCAGAATATAAGACAACTCTTTGGATACTGGTTACTGTTATTCGGTATATTTACCCATTCAATATAACCATTATATATTTTAATCATATTATTATTATTATACAGGATTTATATAGCGCCAACAGTTTGCTCAGCGCTAATCATATATATCATATGTATTCAATATTCAATACACGTTAAATATATATTATTCGGAAGATAACATTTACAAATTACCATAAATATTGATGATTTTTGTAAACTGACATACTTTGAATATATTAATTTAAATTAGCCACGGAAGGTTGAGAATATAATAAAGAAATGCTTAATGGAGCTCACTTCTAAAACAACGATTACATTATGGAGGTGAATCGTTCTGCTGCATGTGTTTTTAAATATGAGTGATTCACCACCAGCGAATATTTTATATAGTCGCAATGGGGGTTATTTACTAAAATTGGAGAGTGAAACATCTGGTGCAACTCTGCATAGAAACCAATCAGCTTCCAGTTTTTATTGTTAAAGCTTAACTGAACAGTCTGAAATTAGAAGCTGATTGGCTCCCATGCAAAACTGCACCAGAGAGCTCCAGTTTTGGTAAATCTCCCCCTCTGTCATAAATACTGAGGATCAAGCTGTGTGACATCCATTTAGAGGACCATGTACAGCTGATCAGGGAACATAAGAGAACTACATTTGCAAAACTGAGGTTATAATCAATTAGGCAGGGGAGATCAGATCCTATATATTTGTTTTAATCGAATTCTGAGAATTCTGTATGGCAGCACATAATATAATAAATACTTATATAAGTGGTCTTAAGGACTTTACAACCAGGAACATTACATAGAACTACATTGATAATACTGATCATTTTAATACAGAACTGGCTATTGAATATGTATTATATAAAGACAAATCATAAGAATTATTGTGCATTGGGTTGCTTAGATCAGGACAGCCCCAGGCATACCCCAAGTGCTGCTCCAGAAACATCTATGAGTCTTCTATGGTATAGGTTGGTGCTATGTGCTGCCTAGGCAGCCAGTGTGAGCAGCTGTACTGCTGTGTGCCTGTCACAGAGGACACCCCATCCCACGCCTGCCCTCACTCACCTACCTCATTAGGCTCCAGCTTTCACTGGATGGCAATATAACTCCCTCATCATGTAATGATGATGGACATGAACTACTCAGTGTCAGGTCAGATAGCAAACATATCATTTAATGATTATTACAATCAACTTACAGGCTGGGGGCTGGGGGCCTATTAATAACACAGATACATATACATCCCTTAAAAATGGCAATGACTCTGCAGGCAGACACTCCAGTATTCTATCATTTCATCCAAGGCCCGGATTTTACTACAGTTTTGCAGTAAGACTCCTATTACAGGCCATCAGTTGGTGCCTTTTAATTCTATAAAGGATCACATCGTACCGTGTGTAGAGTTCGGACAGATCTCTGCTATTGCAGTGAAATGATAAGTGCCTTATAACTGTACAGGTTAATCAAGGGTGGGAATATTAATTAGGAAAGACTCTGGAAGGGACTATTGTAATTACACTTCTAAGATTCAGCATATTAGATATATTCACTTTTCATTACATTCGCTTTTATTATTACATTGTACAAATCCTAAATTCTCCGACGAGATGAAAACGGATTTTATGCCGTTCGAGTTCTGCAATATCATTGGAATTTTTAACATTTCCATGATGATTTTTTTCAATAATTTCAATAACATTTAAAATATGTTAATACTGATTTATTTTCAAGTGGAAGTGGCTTAGATGACTACTGACAGATAAAGATGACATTATTCTGGAAACACTAATGTTTTATTATACGTTTTTTATTTTACATGTTTTTATTGAAGATATTAACTATATACATATATCGGTAATCTATATAAAAGTGATTACTATACATCTGCATATACCTATATTTATAATAAAAATACTATTTTCTGTGTGACAAACGCTGTGTACTATATATACCATTTATAAACAAGGCTGGGGTTGCCCAAACTCTTCAGAGCAGAAAAGTATTTATATATATATATATATATATATATATATATATACATTTAATTATACGTTACATGTATCATTCTACATACATACTCATATTTTTTAATATCTATCATACTATAATCTATTATACGACATGATTTGATATTCGTATATACATTTGTCAGAATAGGGGGGAATGTAATGTCTGGTGACACACAAGTATTGGTAAACATACATGAATATACAATAATAGTGTACACTGCTGGGACTGACCTGCAGATAGAAGTTTGTTGACAATGATTTTATTATGTGTTACATTGTAGTAATGTACTCAGCTGCCAGCGGGGTATTCAAAATTCAGAATGATTGCTTCCCATCGGAAGTCCATTGAAATGTACAGATAAAGGGATACATCTGATAAAACGTGTTGCAGAATGTACTGTTTATTTAACGTCAACATGATCAAGTCCATAAAAAAATTATAAAATAATGTTATAAAATATTATTAGTAGTAGTAGTAATAATAATAATAACAACAACAATAATGAATAATAATTCGTATTAATGGTAGTAGTATAACAATTATTTTTCATTATTATTATTATTAGTAGTAGTAGTAGTAGTAGTAGTAGTAGTAGTAGTAATAATAATAATTAGTATTAATGGTTTCAGTATAAAAATTATGTTTTATTATTATTATTAAATTTTAAACGCCCTTTTTCACACTCACAAATGAATTTATAAATACTATAAGATTGCAATTACATAAGTGCATGATTTTATAAATATATATATATATATATTTACCATATATATATATTACCAGACAAGTAGCCATGATTACTTGTATGTACATGTTATATTGATTTATACGTGACAAAATTATATTTCCCGAACATTTGTAATATTAGAATAGCTGGACGTTTGCCTCATCTGAATGGTTTACAAATCCAGGCTTAGAATTAGGAAACCTTTCAGAAAAAAAAATTATAAAATAAATATAAATATATATATATAATTTTAGCAAACTCCCTATTTTATTTCATTGTGCAGCAATCTATGCTCACCTTGAAGACAGATGACTGATCCTTTACAGACGTTCCAGGGGTCATATGCCCGACATTGGTAGAAATAAGCCTTACATCGCTTGATAAGATATGCTGGGACTTGTAGTTCTACCACATCTGTAAAGTCTCTGCTGTTGATATGGACTCTACAGCTATTTGCTTATAAAAAAGCTTAGAACCTATTTGACACGAGTCACTGACATTTTCCATCATTAACAGCAACCAATCAGAAATCATTTTGCATCGGTTTAGAGCAGACAGGACGATTTACGGTCATTGCTGATTGGTTGCCGTTTTCTGCCCCTTGCACTTTGCCTTCTTGTCATTTTTCCGACAATTAGCCGAAGTTGGCGCTAACAGCTGAGGCTGACCATACACTATACAATCTGATTGTACAATCTTCTTTATGAGCTATCCTCACCTATGGAATGCAAGCCTCTGCCTGTTTGATACACATTGAAAGGCCTGTTTAGGTTTATCCTCATATTGCACACCTAAAGGAGATTGTACAAGCAGATCGTTTAGTGTATGTGATCTCTGGGCTCTCTCACATGCCATCGGACACATGCAGGGTTTGATCGCCAGCTGTAGCCTAGCCATTGATATGTGTGTATATCTGTTGTTTTTGAAGGGAGAATAACGAAAACTCCAATTCCAACAGTCACAACGCGTTATCCTCTTCTATGAACGGTGGCAAAACGGTTCTGGGAAGTTCCGACGACGACAAAACGCCCTCCGGCACCCCCGACCACAACTCCTCCAGTCCAGCCTTACTGCTCAGCTCCAACCCAGGGCTCCAGGCTCTCCATGGCATGGGCCACCCGCAGGGCCCCAGCGCCATCCCTGTGCCAGGAGCGGACCCTATGCACCACCACACTTTGCAAGACTCAATCCTCAACCCAATGTCGTCCAACCTGGTGGACCTGGGCTCCTAAGACAGTATACAGTCCCACCAGGACTAGGTGGAGAGGTGACTCCACCATACCTACCATGGGTCCTCCATCCTTCCATGGACTGAAGGAAGTGTGCCTTGGATGGCGACCTTCAAATCTTCCAACCTGGTGGACGTGGGCTTCTAAGACAGTATACAGTCCCACCAGGACTAGGTGGAGAGGTGGCTCCACCAAACCTACCATGGGCCTCCATCCTTCCATGAACTGAAAGTGGTGTGCCTTGGATGGCGACCTTTAAACCTTCCAACGTGGTGGACCTGGGCTTCTAAGACAGTATACAGTTTAACCAGGACTAGGTGGAGAGGTGGCTCCACCAAACCTACCATGGGTCCTCCAACCCTCCATGGACTGAAGGTGGTATGCCTTCAATGGTGATTTTAAAACCTTCCAACCTTGTGGACCCGGGCTCCTAAAACAGTATACAGTCCCACCAGGACTAGGTGGAGAGGTGGCTCCACCAAACCTACCATGGGTCCTCCATCCTTCCATGGACTTGAAGTTAGTGTGCCTCCAATGGTGACCATCTACACCTGTCCTAAATGTCTAAACTCTCACCTTTAAATTATAATTCCAGCCTTTTTAACCCAAGAACCGCTGGCTGCCTCACTAGAGCTCATCAGTGATTCCCCACCTGGCACCAAGCGGACCTCCCTTCTCTGCTGCTGCTGCTGCGAGCCTGCAGGATCTATCATTGGAACTAGGACTGCGCCTGTCCTCGCTGCCTCTCTGGACACTTCCTCCATATAGCTCTGTGTCGCAGTGTCCAGGACAAGGTCATAATCCAGGGTATTTAATCAAATCTTGTCGCAGGACCTGCTCGTCTCTATTCCCCAAATCAAAGCACTTTCCAATATCCTCTAAATGACATTATCAGTTCCCCACCCCCCCTTTTAAAAGTTTTGGATCAGGTCAGTTGACTTTTTTTGTTCTATGTTTATATTATGTGAATAAAACATTCAGAAATATCCCTGCTTTTATTTTATAATAAAAATAGGAATATTAAAAAGCACTCAGCATGGAGAGTTTATTGGATGATGGAGCATTGATTATTGTATTGTCATCCCAATGTCCAGATGGATTGTGATCGCAGAGGGCTCCCAATGGAGGAGAAAACTCCCAGCACTCCTACTAGGAAATATATTCTACTCATCTAATCTTCCATATCATTTATTATTCAAAATGACACAAAGCAGGTGTTGAGATAAATAGAAAGATAGATAGATAGATAGATAGATAGATAGATAGATAGATAGATAGATAGATAGATAGGCTAAAGAAGAAGAAAGAAAGAAAGTAGATGCACACATACATAGAGGAAAATAATAAAAAGCTATGTAAACATATTAGATGAATGGATAAATAGACAGATAGATAGATAGATTATAAGGCAAAGAATATGAGATAGGTAGAAAGATGATGAGAGAGAGAGAGAGAGAGAGAGAGAGGTGGATAGATAGATAGATAGATAGATAGATAGATAGATAGATAGATAGATAGATAGATAGACCATGTCATATTCAGCTATATATTACTTTATTAAAGCAAACTAGCACAATAGAGCTAGTAACATAGATCCAAAGTAGGGCCAGTAGAAACTTCCAGCAACATAATATAAGTCGAAAGATACATAAATAGAAAGAAAAATAAAGAAAGAAAGAAAGAAAGAAAGAAAGAAAGAAAGGAGATAGGTAGAACTATGATAGATGAATGCATACCTCGATAGATAGGTAGATAGATAAAGATAATATATCATATAATGTAATGTATGCAAGCACACTAACATAGTGGAGGTAGCAACATAAATTCAAAGTATAAGGCAACCTCCAGCAGCATATGAGTGAATAGTCACTTCAGTTATCTAGTTATGTGTAGATTAAATATACAAACATGGATTTTCTTGATCCCATGATTGGAAGTGAACATTCACTCAATTGACTGTGTGATGGTTTTCATTTTCTTTAGTAAATCAGTTTCCTTGTAAGTCTTCACATATAATAAATCCCAACTGAGGGACAATAAACATAGAAAGTATGTTCCAATAGACAGAAATAATGAACAAGGATAGACAGATAGATAGTTAGATAGATAGATAGATAGATAGATAGATAGATAGATAGATAGAAATAATGAACAAGGATAGACAGACAGATAGATAGACAATTTATATTTAGATTGGGAGTGACATAATGCAGATACTGACAAAAGTCCTCTTGGAGGGAACCTATCACTGGGTCATACTTCTCGATCAGTTGCTCATACACACATGTAGAATTGTATTGTATCGCCTCTCTTTGGACAGAAGTCGCACAGTGGGGTTTATTTACTAAAGCTGGAGAGTGCATCATCAGGCTCACTTCTGCATAGAAACCAATCTGGTTTTATTGCCAACGCCTAAACAAGCTGAGGTTAGAAGCTGATTGGTTTCTGTGAAGACGAGAGCCTGATTTTGCAGAAATTGCAGAAACGGTGGAACTGTGACACAGCTATAGATATATGATCTGTGAGGTGTAGACAGACCCCCATACACCCCCATCTTCCCTGCTTCTCTATAGAGCGGCATTGTGGGTGTCTTTAGTGTCTGGGGTAAGAGAGGTGGAGCCCACCTGAGAATGAATCGTGTCCAGATCTGATTTCTGGGGTCATGCTGTGACATGGAGACAGGGGCTGGTTTGCTAAGTAAGATGAGAGTCTTCAAACAATATTGCACGAATGTTCACTTCAATCATTAAATCATGGGGAATAACAAATTCCTGTTCATTGATTTCATCTGTACATAGAATTGGATCATTGACGTGGAATTCTCTCTCACATGATTGGATAATTGAATGTTCATGTATTCGCAACTCCTTTAGTAAATCAGCCCAACAGTTTTTGCTATGAGTAACAAGAACTTGTCATATATAAAGGTTCAACGTGAGGTGATATAAAATATTTGGTGTCTATTAAACCAGAAAAAAAAAGAAAAGAAGCATAATACTAGATTGTATTGCCCCTCGTAGCAACTAAATAGAGTTTCAATGCCCTTACAGAAACGAAATACATTTCAAAGCCCCTCTAGCAATAGAGTTTTAACCTTTTATTTTATGGTGGTTTTGGCCCCTTTTTGTCCTCGTTAGATCCAGTTGTAATGATACAATTTCTGAGTGCATTGTCGCATATTATATAGGTGCTTCCCATTTGCAGTGAAAAACAGGTAGGCTGTAAAGATGAACTAAAACGATGTCTAGGGTTCTCTGTGTGTGAAAAGGAATGCTGCGACTTCTAGTTCACCGGTAGAGAACGACGCCTCGTGTTTGCGATTTTTTTAGCCGCCGGTTGCGACACTTCTCTGCGTATGTTGCGATCTCAGCGTCTCCTGCACCTTGTGGCTGACCTCTGTATTTGGTTTAGCTTCAGTAGCTATGGCTATAGGATCATTAGCTTGTCAAACAGCTCGGTGCTGACAAACACAACGGTTTTAATTGGTGTTTGCATTGTCCTCCACTGCAATTGCTGGCAAATAAGAGCAGATTTACCGGCAAATCGCAAACTAATTTCTCCTCATCCATTGTAATTAGAGCGATTTGTATTTACTAATGAAACGTGAAGGGAGTCATCTTCTACCCACTTTGCATCTAATTCACACAAGTATGCTGCCAGTGTGAATGACAGGGGGATGTAGTGCTGGACAAAGGTGCTCTGTAACAGGGTATATATATACATATATATATATATATATATATATATATATATATATATATCCTGTATATATATATATATATATATATATATATATATATATACTATTTTTTTTTTATTTCAGGGAGGCTTTCCATCCCCACCAATTTACTCAGTATGTAGGGGTGTAAAGGTGCTTTGTAACAAGATATATATATACATATATATATATATATATATATATATATATATATATATATATATATATATATATTCTGTAGTGGTGAACAAAGGTGCTTTGTAACAGGTCATATATGTAAATAATTGAATAAAAATAAATTTTATATATATATATATATATGTGTGTGTGTGTGTGTGTGTGTGTGTGTGTGTGTGTGTTAAAAAGATAGATACATTTAAAAAAGTTATTTATATATATATATATATATATATATACATACATTCAGTGTGTGTGTGTATATATATATATATATATATATATACATATACATATATACATATATACGTATAAATTCGGGGGGGGGGGGGTTATCCCCATCAATTAACTCAGTATGTAGTGCTGGACAAAGGGGCTTTGTAACAGGTCATATATATATATATATATATATATATATATATATATATATATATATATATTTATACATATACAGATAGATAGATAGATAGATAGATAGATAGATAGATAGATAGATAGTTAGATAGATAGATTTCTAGATAAATAGATTATATATATATATATATATATATATATATATATATATATATATATTTATACAGAGATAGATAGATGGATAGATAGAATGCTAGATAAATAGATTATATATATATATATAACTAGTATTAGGTGTTATCTGTCATGAACCAAAGGGTGCCTTTCCATCCCCACCAATGTACTCAGAACTATATGACCAACTAATTTCATTTTGTAAAGCTCTGAGCAAACTGTTGGCACTATATAAATCCTGTATAATAATAATAATAATAATTTCCCCCATTTATTTGATAAAAACAGGTTTCAGATATAAGTTTGGCAAATAAAACTTTGACAGTGTTGGGGTTGATTTAGTAAAGGCACATAGTTCACTTTGCAAAGGAATTTTCCCCAGAGTTTAGTGAATGTAGTGAAATTACACTTTGCAAAGAATATACTTGCAGATGATTGGATGATGGAAGTTAGCCGAGCCTGATCTCATTCACTAAGCTCTAGGGAAAATGATCTTGCAAATTGCAACTTCCCTTGCCAAGTGAACAGCCTATTCACCTTTTGTAATTCTTAAATCCTTTAGTAAAGCAGCTGATTGACTTTGGACATTGCTCCTTAGACCCATGACTGATTCCACAGACGTAAAGAGTTAAAAGATTGCTCCTTTAATGTTACTGACTTTGTCGAAAAAAATTGTGTGATGATGGAATACTCATGTGCCAGTGCCCAAGGACATCCAGACGACACTGCCAAGAGCATGTAATGTTGCCATTGCACTTTACAAAGGAATTTTCCTGAGTTTAGTGAATGCTGTGAAATGACAGTTTGTAAAGAATACCCAAATGTAAGAAAATGCTTGCACATGATTGCATGATGGAAGTTATCAAAGTTTGACATCATTCACCAAGATATGGGGAAAATGCTCTTACAAAGTGCAACTTCCCTTGCCAAGTGAACAGCCTGTTCGCCTTTTGTAAATCAGCCCCATTAGGGGAACATTTCCTAAAACTGATGGACACAGAATCAGGTGCAGTTGTGCATATTAACCAATCAGCTTGCAGGTTATATTGTCTAATTGATCTAAGTGAAGTTAGAGGCTGATTGGCTGCCATAGATGTGTTCTCCAGTTTTAGTAAATCTACCCCATTGTGTCTATAACTGAAAATAGACACAGAGCCTAATATACTAAAGGAGCTGAGAAATAATGGGAATATTCACCCCTAAGAATTCACCTGAAAAATCATTTTGGTTATTTTATCTGCACCTGATTGGGTAATCAAAGTGAACAGAAAGCTGCTTTTTATGTGAATGAATAACTGAAGTGAATATTTATCATTTTGTGAGGGCTATTTACTAAAAGTGTATGGTTCAAAATCTGGTGCTGCTCTGCACAGAAACCAATCAGCTTCCAGGTTTTATTGTCAAAGCCTAATTGAACAAACTGAAGTTGGAAGCTGATTGGCTACCATGCCAGCTGCACCAGATTCTGAGTGCACCAATTTTAGAAAGTCTCCCCTATTTTGTAAAGAATCTCAAATCCTTCAGTAAATCAGCTGATTGACTTTGGCCATTGCTCTTTAGACTTATGGCTGATTCCACAGCCATAAAGAGTTAAAAGATCACTCTTTTAGGGCCAGTTCACACTATAGAAATGCAGTCCAGATGTGTTCCAGATGAGTTTCCACATGCGTGTTTTTGACACGTCCGGTGTGTTTTTTACGTGTTTTATATGCGTTGCAGTGCGTTTTTTATGTATTCCAGTTCATTTTTTCCCCTTTTTTTCTTAAATTTAAATAGGGGGATGTGCATTCCAGTGCATTTTTTATGCATTTTGGTGCCTTCCAGTGCGTTCTGCAGGCATTTTTGATGCGTTTTACCGTATTCCAGAACAGTTCTGTGCAGAAAAAATGTAGCCTGTTCTGATTTTTTTTCTGCAACCAGAACACACTGGAACTGCAAGCACAGAAGAGAACTATGACATTGACAACCATATTATTATTATACAGGACCTACTTTCTGTGCGTTTTGGATGCAGAAAAAGCAACTGAAACGCATGTAGTGTGAACTGGCCCTTAGGTCTAGTTCACACTATAGAAACACAGTTCAGATACGTTCGGAATGCGTTTTTGCATGCGCATTTGTGATGCGTTTTTGGTGCAGTCCAGTGCGTTTTTTATGCATTCCAGTTCATTTTTTCCCCTCTCTTTTTCTTCATATTAAATAGGGATATGTGCATTCCAGTGCATTTTTGGTGTGTTCCTGTGCATTTCTGATGCATTTTCCCACGTTCCAGTACAGTGCTGTGTAGGAAAAATGCAGCCTGTTCTACTTTTTATCTGTAACTGGAGCTGCAAGCACTTATATGAACTATGACATTGACAACCATATAACCTACGTTCTGTGCATTTTGGATGCAGAAAAAATCAACTGTAAAGCATGTAGTGTGAACTGGCCCTTAATGTTGCTGACTTTATTGAAAAAAATTGTATGATGATGGAATACTCGTGTCAGTGCCAAATGATATCCAAACGACACTGCCAAGAGCAGAGAATATTGTCATTATTATGCAAAAATGCATATCATATGCAATCGCTCAATTATCTACATTCACATGGGTGTAAAAATGTTACTGATGTTTTTACGCATATTTCGTTGTAGCACAAACGTTCCCGTGCAATGATCAGTAAATACTTAAAATTCACCTTTTTTGTTCCAATCCCTGCGTTTGGCATATGTGTATATGTATGTCCTCAGCAGGGGCGGACTGACCATTTGGAAACTCGGGCACTGCCCGAGGGCCCGAGGTGAGTAGGGGGCCCCATGAGATGCCCCTGGTACCTTTTTCATAGGCTTTTTTGAGTTTGGGCAAGGACACAGGGGCCCTATGATCCCCTGTTGCCCGGGGGCCCCATGAGTTGTCAGTCCGCCCCTGGTCCTCAGACACAGATTGTTGAATTTTGTGTTACGGATCTGAATGCGCTGCATGTTTACACACCTTTGTGAATGCCTCCATTGAAAAGAATGCAGCTGCGTTCAGATCCCTAAATATAAAAACTGTTTATTACAGCCCTTTGAATGAGGCCTAAAATACACAAACAATAGGAAAAAGAAGCCAAAAGAGATCATGATGGCAGTTTAACAGATTCATTTTATTTATTTCTTTATTCTGTTATGAGGTTTTCTTTATCAAAAAAAAATCTTAGTTCTTTTTTTTCTTTTAAATATTTAATAAACATTGAATCACATTTTTATTATTTCTCAAATCACCGACAAACTAATTAAGGATTATGTGCAATCTCTTGACTTTTATTTTAACAATCACCTTCTGTCCTCTACAAAACAATCAGTACATAAAACAAACATACAAAAAATATTATTTTTATATATGATTGTATATAAAATTAAAACATAATGTTACAAAGTTGAAAAAGCCAAGAGTGAAATATTTTGCTAGGAAGAAGAGTTGGCTTTCTTACCCCAATAATACACAGTATACATGACAATACGGAATATGGTATTTCATTTTCCTAGTATTGGGTATCCTACTATAACCAGTAATACAAAGTAACCCCAACTACATGGGAGAAAATTATATAGGGTTGGTTACCTACTGTACTCAAAAATATAAAGTATTTACGACTACATGGGAGAAAAATATTTCTTTTTAGACTATAAAATGATATGAGGTTGTTTATCTTATTATTCCCAATAATACAGGGTAAACATCATTACAGGGGAGTATTACAATTGGCTTTCATTTAGACCGTAAAATTACATGGGTTGTTTATTTACTGTATCCAATATTACAGTATTATCATAACTACAGGGGATACCGCTTGAAGGCCAAGCCTTTTCAGACACTTTTTGTTTGCAAGTAAAAATCTGTATTTTTTGCTAAAAAATTAATTAGAACCCCCAAGCATTATATATTTTCTTTAGCAGAGACCCTAGAGAATAAAATGATGATCGTTGCTTTAATGAACAAAAAACCAAATACAATATATAACCCAATTTTTTATAATTATATAATATATTTATTATATAAAAGATGATGTTTATATATATTTATAATATATTTATAATATAAAAGATGATGTTTATATATATTTAAAATATATTTATAATATAAAAGATGATGTTACACAGAGTAAACAGATACCTAACATGTCACACTTTAAAATTTCGCATGCTCATGGAATGGCAACAAACTGTGATGCCTAATGATTTCCATAGGCAACACTTTGAAAATTTTGAAAACACTTTGAAAATTACTGGTTACTTGTTTAGAGTTACAGAGGAGGTTTAGTGCTAGAATGATTGCTCTCACTCTAACGTTTGCAGTGATACCTCACATGTGTGGTGAGAACGCTGTTTACATATGTGTGCTCAACTTATGTATGCATGCGCTTCTGCGTGCGGGCACAGAGGGATGGGGGCGCCTTAATTTTTCTTCTTTTTTTTACACCGTCCCTTTATTTTTTTCTCTTTTATCACTTTTATTCCTATTACAAGGAATGTCAACATCTCGTTTTATAAAAATATTGGATGACAGGTCCTCTTTATGAAGAGATCTGAGATCTATAAGGTCTCTTTCACACTTGCGAACTGTTTGTCTGTTTTGCATCCATCCACTGACGGATGGAAAATGGACATCAATGCATCTCTAAGTAAAAACAAATGTAAAAGGATGATCATCCGTTTACATCTGTGTATGTCTGCTACGTCAACATCCATTTTTTTGAACGGATCAAGACCCCAAATCTCTCCTCTACCTTTAAAACCAAAAGATCAAAAAAGGAAATTTTGATCTTTTGCTCTAAAAATAAATTGTTTACTTCCGCCCTAGACTGGAAGTGACATCAGGTTCTCCAAGGTCATAGAGGTGACCATTGATGATCTGATCTCTGAACACATCTATGGCCAGCCGTGTGGACTGTCAGATCGTTTCCCAGGCTCGCTGGTGGGGGGGGGAACCCCTCCTGCTGATTCTGAAAGTGATCCAGCAGCTAATTAGCCACTCAGACCACTTTCATGTGATAGAGCCAGCTGAAAAAAAAATGCCAAGGTTATGGTTGCTAGCTTCAGCCATAACCCCGGTAAACCACTTGCAAGCCGTAGTGTATATTTACATATTGCGGTCAGAAATTTAGACTGTAAAATTATATAGGGTTGGATATCTACTATACTCAAAATACAGGATATATATGACTACATGGGAGATGAGTATTTCATTTAGACTGTAAAGGTTGTTATCTTCTGTACCCAATAATATCGGGTATGTATCACTACATTTGAGAAAAGTATTTAATTTAGGCTGTAAAATTATATAGGGTTGGTTTTCCTACTATAGCCAATAAGACATGGTATAGGTCATTACATGGGAGATGAGTATTTCATTTCGGCTGCAAATTATATAGAGCTGGTTTTCATATTATACCCAGAGCTGCTGTTAGAAACCACTGGGCCCCATACAGCCAACCTGACAGGCCCCCCCCCCCAAAAAAACCCCCACAGTTTACTATAATTCAGTTATGAATGAACACCGTTAGTGATTGGTACTGATCACTCACTGTGTTCATTCAGGAAAGGAAGGGGCTGGTGAATGGGGCATATTTACTAGAACCTTCCCCACTCTCCATCCTGAAAAATCCTATTGTCCTAGTGCTTGCAACTGCCAGTGGAAAGGAAAGGAGGGAAGTTGGCAGCACTGTGGGGGTGGGGGCACACAGGGGGACCTGTGCAGCAGTGGGAAACATATGGTGCACAAGGAGGGTGCTGTGGAGCAATTACTGGAACCGATCCCCTATATGGCTCTCTCTGCAGCAGCTGAAAGCTGACAGGAGGGAGAGGAGAAGAAGTCAGCTTTCAGCTGCTGCAGAAAGAGCCATACAGGGGATCGGTTCCAGTAATTGCCCCACATCACCCTCCTTGTGCACCATATGTTTCCCCCTGCTGCCCAGGCCCCCCTGTGTGCCCCCACCCCCACAGTCCTGCCAGCTTCCCTCCTTTCCTTTCCAGTAATCGCCTCTCTGCTGTTCCGATTACCCTCTCTGCCTTCATCTGATTCACCCAGATGCCTTGGCCCCCTGCTGGCCTGGGGCCCCTACAGGAGGACTGCTGGTACCTCCTTATCCATGGCCCTGACTATACTCAATAATACAGAGTAATCATAACTACATGGGATAATACTGTAAAATTATATAGGATTGGTTATCTACCATACCTAAAATATAGGGTACATAGGACTATGTCAGAGAAAAATATTTATTTTGGCTGTATAGGTATGTATATAGGGTTGGTTGTCTTATTATACCCAATAGCACAGGATAGACATGACTACATAGGAGATGGGCATTTCATTTAGACTGTAATTTATATAGAGTTGGTTTTTTTACTATACCCAATAATACAGAGTAATCATAACTGCTTGGGATAATACTGTAAAATGATATAGGGCTGGTTATCTACCATACCTTATATATAGGGTATATACAGGGGCGGACTGACCATTTGGAAACTCGGGCACTGCCCGAGGGCCCGGGGTCAGTATGGGGCCCCATGAGATGCCCCTGGTACCTTTTTCATAGGCTTTTTTGAGTTTGGGCAAGGACACAGGGGCCCCATGATCCCCTATTGCCTGGGGGCCCCATGAATTGTCAGTCCGCCCCTGGGTATATATGACTACGAAGGAGAAAAGTATTTATTTTGACTGTACAATTAGATCGGGGAGATGAGTATTTCCTTTAGACCAGTGTTTCTCACCCTTTTTCAGTCAAGGCACCCTTTAAAATGATGGACAGTCTTGATGCATCCCTTGACTGTCCATAATTTTAAAAGGGCATTCTAAAATGTAAAAAACTCGTCTAATAGTTTTATATAACGCAGCAATATGCACACACATATAGGACACCCAACATTAGAGGTGATTTATTCTTCCAAAGCAAATACACTTTTGCACACTGGTACTGACTAGTATTTCAGTGTTTCTCTCTTCCCTTAGTTTTTCTCCATAACTGAGCTAATGTGACCCCAGGACTGAATGATAGGGGCAGGGGTTGGTAAAACTAGGATGCTGTGCAAGCTACCCACATACTCCTTATCAACTGATGATGTCATTGGTTGTCAGGACGCCGGAGGCTAGAAGGTCATAATGGTGCACAATGAAAAACTGTGGCTTTGTGTAACTAAAAGGCAAGCTTGTTCCACCTGCTGGCTTGTATACAACGTTTGGGCAGTTTTTAGACATTTTGCCAAGGCACCCCAGGTTGCCTGGGCACCCTGGTTGAGAAAGACTGTTCTAAACAGCTGGCATACAAGCAGAGAAGGTGCGGGGATAAGGCTTCAGTATAATGTTTTACCATTCATTGGGTATTTAATTCAGCCCAGGGGCCTTGCAATTAGGGAAGGAGCCTATAGCCATAATAACATCCTCCTCCTTAAATCAGAGTTCCACCCAAAAAGGGAAGTTCCACTTTAAAGATTGGTCCCCTGCTCCCCATTAACGATTGGCACCTTTGGGGAGCGGGTACCCAAAATTGACAGGTACCCGCTCCCACTTCTGCTGCAATCGCCTAGGCAATCGGAAGCAAAAGTTGTCCTCCTACCCTCCCTCCCCTAAGTCTTGTGGGACACATGACAGGTCCCAGAAGACGACGGTGCCATTCAGGAAGCGCAGCGCTACTCACGCATGCACAGTGGGCACCCGGCTGTGAAGCCACAAGCTGTCACACCGAAGATGCCGGCCTCCTGGAATACAGGATGGCTGGTGAAACAAGCTGCGGTGGGGGCACTGCGGGATCATGGGACAGGTGAGTGGCTGTTTTTTCAAAGTCAGCAGCTACAGTTTTTGTAGCTGCTGACTTTTATTTTTTTACAGAGTGTGTGGAACTCTGCTTTAAATGGGGTATCAAATGCAGCTGCAGCCTCTTCCTGCAATGTGGACAAGGATATAGACTGCAGCAAAGAAACCAGATCATCAACTTCATAAGGAGGTATAGGGGAGTATAAGTGTCTTTGCTTTGGAAGAATAAATCACCTCTAATGTTGGGTGCAGGGGCGGACTGACAACTCATGGGGCCCCCGGGCAATAGGGGATCATGGGGCCCCTGTGTCCTTGCCCAAACTCAAAAAAGCCTACGAAAAAGGTACCAGGGGCATCTCATGGGGCCCCCTACTGACCCCGGGCCCTCGGGCAGTGCCCGAGTTTCCAAATGGTCAGTCTGCCCCTGGTTGGGTGTCCTACGTGTGTGGATGTTGCTGCGTTATATAAAACTGTTAGAATCGTTTTTCACATTTTAGAACATTTTGTGTAGCTTGTTCCACCCGCTGGCTTGTATACAAGTTTTGGGCAATTTTTTGACGTTTTGCCAAGGCACCCCCGAAGAAACCTCAAGGCACCCCAGGGTGTCTGGGCACCCTGATTGAGAAAGACTGATTTAGACTGTAATTTAGAGTTGTTACTTTACTCTACCAAATAATACGGTCAGTGAATGTCTATATATTATATCCATGCAGATACACATGAACAAGCCTATTTGAATGTATATGTTAAATGTAGGAAGGAATATTTGCAATATAATGATACAGAAATAATTAGAGTAATTTTGGGATCAGTGGCAGACTCGTTCTGATTGGATGCTTTAGATTCTCGCACTGACTTTTTTGATCTTTTTACTACCGGTGCTATAACTATGAGCAAAGTGCAGAAAGCCATAACATGTGGATGTGATGATCTCATAGACAGCGTGATAATAAGAGACCAAAGTGGAAATAATAAAGTGTATAACGTTAGCCATAGTCATAGAAGTCAGATGTTGTAAAACAATCTCCAATTATCCTCATAAAACCAATACAGATCCCATTGTAACAAGAGGACACATAGTGAGTGTGCCTGATTAGATACAAATTGAATGGGTGGTGTAGGTTTGTCCTTATAAGACATAATTTTGGTGACTCTAAAAGGCTCACCACGCACGTTATAATCTGATTGTACAATCACCTTTAGATTTGCCATCAATTAGATAATGCAAAGGATGACCTGATTTAATCAAAATTGAATGGATTGTTTCAGTTTGTGCATTTAATATATAGTTTTGGTAAACATAAAATAGATTTACAATCAGATTGTATAGTGCAGGGGTCTCCAAACTTTCCAAACAAAGGGCGAGTTTACTGTCCTTCACACTTTAGGGGGGCCGGATTATGGCCAGCGGGGGGTAGAAAATGTCTCAAGGTCAACATCAGTGAAAGTAAACAAGGTCCAAAGTGTGGTATTCAGTTGCGCAGTGCCTGTGGTCAGTAGGAGGAGGAGTAGTGCCCCATCATTGCTATTACTGGAAGAACACTGGCCCATCATTGATGTTAGTGGATGGAATAGGGCCCCATCATTGCTATCAGGAACATTGGCCCATCATTGATGTTAGGAGATGGAATAGGGCCCCATCATTGCTATCAGGAACATTGGCCCATCATTGATGTTAGTGGATGGAATAGGGTCCCATCATTGCTATCAGGAACATTGGCCCATCATTGATGTTAGTGGATGGAATAGGGCCCTATCATTACTATCAGGAACATTGGCCCATCATTGATGTTAGTGGATGGAATAGGGTCCCATCATTACTATCAGGAATATTGACCCATCATTGATGTTAGTGGATGGAATAGGGCCCTATCATTGCTATCAGGAACATTGACCCATCATCGATGTTAGTGGATGGAATAGGGCCCCATCATTGCTATCAGGAACATTGGCACATCATTGATGTTAGTGGATGGAATAGGGTCCCATCATTGCTATCAGGAACATTGGCACATCATTGATGTTAGTGGATGGAATAGGGCCCCATCATTGCTATCAGGAACATTGGCACATCATTGATGTTAGAGGATGGCATAGGGTCCCATCATTGCTATCAGGAACATTGGCACATCATTGATGTTAGAGGATGGCATAGGGTCCCATCATTGCTATCAGGAACATTGGCACATCATTGATATTAGTGGATGGAATAGGGTCCCATCATTGCTATCAGGAACATTGGCACATCATTGATGTTAGTGGATGGAATAGGGCCCCATCATTGCTATCAGGAACATTGGCACATCATTGATGTTAGAGGATGGCATAGGGTCCCATCATTGCTATCAGGAACATTGGCACATCATTGATATTAGTGGATGGAATAGGGTCCCATCATTGCTATCAGAAACATTGGCCCATCATTGATGTTAGGGGATGGAATAGGGCCCCATCATTGATATCAGGAACATTGGCCTATCATTGATGTTAGTGGATGGAATAGGGGCCCATCATTGCTATCAGGAACATTGGCCCATCATTGATGTTAGTGGATTGAATAGGGACCCATCATTGCTATCAGGAACATTGGCCCATCATTGCTGTTAGTGGATGGAATAGGGCCCCATCATTGATATTAGTGGGCAGAATAGTGTCCCATTCCTGGTGTCAGTTGGGGGGAATTATTCCCCACTTTTAGTGTCAGTGTTAGGAATAGTGCCCAAGGGCCGGATAAAGGCTAGCAAAGGGCCCCATCCGGCCCTCGTGCCACAGTTTGGAGACCACTGGTATAGTGTATGGACAATTCAAGGCTAGGTTTACACACGCAACTGTCACTGCGTGGCCAAATCTGTGGTCAGATGGCTTTTCAGAGGTGTTTGACAGGCGATGAGAAGGCGCCTGATTTACCCCATGAATGCAGAACCATTGCGCCACAACCGCCTGCATTACACTCGGTTGCAGCATGGCCCCATTCACTTGATGCAGCAGTGCTACTGCCCACCACACGTGACGGGGAGGATAAATCCCGACACAGCATGTGTACACTGCTGTCTTTGTAACTTAAGGCAGGGTGGTTGAGGATGAAAGGGGTGGGGGTGATAAAAACATGGCTCAACCACATATTATACCAAACCTCCCAGCTGCAGGCAATGGTGTATTTAGGTTTAGTGCTGCCCTAGGCAACACAAAGATCATCTGTCCCCATGGACGCGAACTAACACCCCCCCTTCCCCCTCCCACAGAGAGCCTGACATTGACCAACAACCTGGGAGAGCCTTCCATCTACCCCCACCCCCCCACCCATAGAGAGAAAAACACTCATCTTCACATCTCCGGACATTCCCGGGATTGAGAGGCAGGCTCTACATACACCGTCAAGCAGCCCCCAGCCTCTTTCAGATCTCACCTGGTTCCCATGTTGCGCGTGTCCCTTCTTCCATCCTTTTTTCTGGGGGGAGGTGCTGCCCCCCTGAAAAATGCCGCCCTAGGCAGGTGCCTTGTTTGCCTTGCGGCAGGCTGACCATTCAAGCACTCGGGCACTGCCTGAGGGCCCGGGGTTAGTAGGGGACCCCATGAGATGCTCCTGGTATTTTTCATAGGCTTTTTTGGGTGTGGTTTGAGTGTGGATGAGGATTTAGGGGCCCCATGATCCCCCATTGCCCGGGGGCCCCATGAGTTGTCAGTCCGTCCCGGCCTTGTGGTAAATATGCCCCTGACTGCAGGTGTAAATGACCCTTTAGTTATACTTAAAAGACGTTGTGATATCAAAACTCATCTGATTCAGGAAATATCTTCAGGCCCAACAGGTCTGAACTCATATTAGAAATATGTAGAAATCTTGTATTATACGATTCATCGCACGCAGTTTCAGGGGGTGTTTGTGGCGCTTCCTCATTTGCTCAAATGGGTCACGTTCAGCAGGCTTGCTGCCAGCTAAGCATGACACTTGGGATCATTTTTGCCACAGATGTGAAGTGAAGCATTGCAACCACGGCATGTGAACACCCCTTCTTCTGCCATCGCAGCTTAAGTGGATGGTTGTGGAGTGATAAAAATACAGCTCAACCACACGTTTTTAAAATGGCCCCAACTGCAAGCGCAAACCAGCCCTAACAAATAATTTCATGAAAAATAGATGACATGGCCATTAAAGCGATATTAAACCCAAAAATGTAATTAATGGCAGCTTAAAAATCCTTAGATGTGGTGGCTGCATTAGTTTTTTTTTAGGGGTTTCCCCTGGTAACACACCTCCTGTATTAGAGCTCTGGATGAAAGAGCACAGGGACACCTTTGGACAGCAGCATTGTCAGAGGGGAGTGCTAGCAGGATATACCAGCAGATTTAGATACACTAAGACCCTTTTCACACAGGTGTTTTTCATCAGTTTATGTCAGTTTTCATCAGTTTACATCCGTTTTTCATCCGTTTACATCTGTTTTTGTCCGTTTACATCCATTTTTCATCCGTTTACATCCGTCTTTTGTGCAGTTACATCCTATACATCTGGTTTTGTCTGTTTACATCCGTTTTTCATTCGTTTACATCCATTTTTAACTGTTTTTTTGTCCATTTACATCCATTTTCATCTGTTTTTTGTCTGTTTACATCCATTTTCATCTATTTTTTTGACAGTTTACATCCATTTACATCTGTTTTTGTCTGCTTACATCTCTCTTTCATCCGTTCCATTTTTTTAATGGAAGAAAAATGGGGTTTTCTTCTGTTAAAAATGATGTTACCGGATGTGGACATTAACGGATGTAAACAGATGATCATCCGTTTACATCTTCTAGCCCATAGAAATACATGGGTGTCCATTTTTCATCCGTAAATGGACAGATGGAAAACAGACGTATGGAGCACCCAACAAGAGGCCTAACAAATTGAACCCCAGATCACACTTTGTAAGCAGTTAAGGCAAACTGTTTTTTTTCCTTTTAGGTTTTATATAAATAAATAAAAGCTGATCATTGTAAGCACCCCTGTTAAATTGTTGAAAGAGTTTGTCTCATCCCTGTAACTGCAAGAGAACTATTTTTGTTGAGAAACAACAGACTTATTGGCTGAATCCACAGATGAAAATAAAAGAAAGAAAGCTTAAAAAAGAAAACTATTGAATGCAAAAAAAAAAATGTTTGCTTTTGGGTTTAAAACTGCTTTACCCCAGGTTCACACCTAAGCGTTTTCTGCAGAAACGCAGTACAGTCTATTTAACATGATTTCCTATGGGACACATTTCACATCTCTGTGTTTTTACCCGGTGCATTTTTTGGAAAGGGTCAAGGACTTTTTTTAACGCAAAAAGTTGCATTTTTGTTTCTATGGAGTTCAATGGAAACACTGCAGAAAAGCATGTGTTGTATTTTTGCTGCGTTTTTGCCACATTTTTTATGCATTTTGCCTTTTAACCTCTTGCCGTCCGCCTGCTGTTTATAAACGGCAGGGCGGTGGCAGTCCAGGGGCGGGTTGCCGTTCCTAAACGGCACCCGCCTTTTCTAGCTGTGCGCGCTCCCTGGGAGCACGCACCACCGCGATCCGGTGCCCGCTGTGTCCTCCGGACACAATGAAACACCGATCGTCAGACGGGACCTCTGTACGAGGTCCTGATCATGTGATCACTGATTGGCGAATCAGTGATCACATGCAAAGTAGTAAGCAAGATGATCACAGAGGTCACATGGTACAAGGCTATTCACAACAGCCTTGAACCATGTGACAAGCTGTGACCAATCACAGCTCACTCAGTATTTCTCAATGACTGCAAGAATGCAGACAGAGAGAAAGAGAAATGATTGATTTTACATCCTATATGGGTGTAAAAGCAATCAGTGTAAAAAAAAAAAAAAATCTTCATCACCCCCCACAAGTAGTACAGTGTCACCATGGTGACACTGTACTGCTAGGGTGACAGTATGTAAAAAAAATAAATAAATAAAAAATAATAATATTAAAAAGATAAAATAAAAATGTAAAAAAAAATGTTTAAAAATTATAATTTTTGGTTATAAAAAATAACGGAATAAATTTTGGCCAAGATTTATGATGAAATATTATTTATTTGCAAAATTTTATAAAAAAAAAACACTTTTTTTCAAAATTTTTGGACTTTTTCATTTACATAGTAAAAAAAATAAAAATCCCAGCGGTGAATAAATACCACCAAAATAAAGCTTTATCTGTCTCAAAGAAATGGTAAAAAATTCATATGGGTACAGTATTGCATGACCGTGCAATTGTCATTCAAAGTGTGACAGTGCTGAAAGCTGAAAATTGCCCTGGACAGGAAGGGGGTAAAAGTGTCCGGACAGGAAGTGGTTAAATCTGTCTAGCAACAAGAAAAAATGTAAAAAAATGAGAAAAAAAATGCAAAGTGTAAAGACGCAAAACGCAATGCAGAAACGGCTCTAACAGAAGCTAGGCACGAACCTAGACTTAAATAGTACATATATATATATATGGAATATTTTTGGAAAATAAAGTTATTATTTAGGGCTATTTTAATAAATGGGATAGAAAGTAGGTTTAAAAACCGACCGGAATAAACCAGATTGGAATATATTTAGAATTACATTGGTACAGTTGAGAGCCACATTTTCCAATACACAGTTGATTTCCTGTTCAGTTACGAAAAATCCCACAAACTCCTTTTTTCGGAAAATGTTGAGATGCACAGAATACGCTGCAGATCCAGAGGTTGGGTATTGCTGAGCAGGTAAGAGAAGTGTCCTTCATCCCCTCCTGTTAAAAAATGACTTTTTTGTTGCAGGATCAGAACCCCTGAAAACCCTGAAATTCTAGAAAAATATCCCAGAAGGAAAACAAGCTGTTTCATTTTAAACGTCAAGTTCCTGAGAGTGCGGATTTGTTTTTTAGCGGTCGTCGTATTTAGTGTGTCAATAAAAATAAGGTCAGAGGCAGGACATGAGGACGGCCGGAGAAGGAATATTTTTTTTTTTTGCTCTTTTCAATGTCAATGCACTTTTCATGCTTGTGTTGAAATCAGTGAAACAGATCACTGTGTTCTGGGAACATCAGTGAGCCAGATATAGCGGGTTCATGAGTTGACTCACCGGGCCACCCATCGCAGGCAGATTTGTTAAAGGAGAACCTGATGTACGCACGTCTGATTAAAGCTGGGAATTGTATTGCATAGTTTCATTGGGCCAGCTTGGCACAATGTAAGAATGCGTAACTCATACCTGAAGGGTTGCTGAGGAAGCTGAACATGACTGTAGTAGCCGACTCTACTACAGTACTTGCCGCGATCTTCTGGGCCCTGCTTAGGTTCTATGACAGTAGCTGCCCTACTGCAGACTGACTACATGGGGCGCTTGCTTAGCACCCCCACCATTCATAGAACTCCTTGTATTTTATTCAATGAATAAAAGGGAGGTTATTTACTAAAACTGCATGGTGCAAAATCTGGTGCAGCTCTGCATAGAAACCGATCAGCTTCCAGGTTTTTTGCCAAAGCTTAATTGAACAAGCTGAAGTTAGAAGCTGATTGGCTACCATACACATCTGCTCCAGTTTTAGTAAATCTACCCCAAGGTGTTTTCTGAATGAGGTCACCACCTTTCTATGAATGGCAGCAGTACTAAGCCAGCACCCCCTGTGGGCATTGTGCAGAAGGCAGGCCACTCACAAGAACCTTATCAGGGCCCTAAAAATTGTGGCTATCACTTACAAGGGAAAGTTCCTCTCATCCTTCACCCCCCTTTATTTTTGAAAGTTTCCTTTTTTTTTTACCGGAGTTGAGTACCTTTTTCTGAAAGATTCCTGCTCCCACTTCTACATTTCTTAACTAAACGAGAAGTTCCGAAGTTTGGCCCATCCCTCTCCCAACCTGCAAACTCTTGGCACACATCAAATGCATATGCATCATCCTTCTTTCTTTCTTTCTTTCTTTCTTTCTTTCTTTCTTTCTTTCTTTCTTTTTCTTTCTTTCTTTCTTTCTTTCTTTCTTTCTCTTTTTCTCAATGTCCCCTAAATTCTTTCTGCTTAGGCATGATTTACTCATTTTTGAGTGATTCTTTCTTTCTTTCTTTCTTTCTTTCTTTCTTTCTTTCTTTCTTTCTTTCTTTCTTTCTTTCTTTCTTTCTTTCTTTTTCTTTCGTTCTTTCTCCTTCTTTCTTTCTTTCTTTCTTTCTTTCTTTCTTTCTTTCTTTCTTTCTTTCTTTCTTTCTTTCTTTCTCTTTCTTTCTTTCTTTCTTTCTTTTTCTTTCGTTCTTTCTCCTTATTTCTTTCTTTCTTTCTTTCTTCCTTTCTCTTTTTCTCAATGTCCCCTAAATTCTTTCTGCTTAGGAATGATTTACTCATTTTTGAGTGATTTTCTTTCTTTCTTTCTTTCTTTCTTTCTTTCTTTCTTTCTTTCTTTCTTTCTTTCTTTCTTTCTTTCTTTCTTTCTTTCTCTCCTTTCTCTTTTTCTCAATGTCTCCTAAATTCTTTCTGCTTAGGAATGATTTACTCATTTTTGAGTGATTTTCTTTCTTTCTTTCTTTCTTTCTTTCTTTCTTTCTTTCTTTCTTTCTTTCTTTCTTTCTTTCTTTCCTAAATTCTTTCTACTTAGGCATGATTTACTCATTTTTGAGTGATTCTTTCTTTCTTTCTTTCTTTCTTTCTTTCTTTCTTTCTTTCATTAATTGTTATTTATTTTCTGTGTCTATTCATAGTCTGTAGTTGTTTTCAGTATATTTCTGTTTTATTCCAATTTTTGTGTCAGAACATCTCCAGAATAACTGTTCTTCACTTAACTGTTAATTACATCCGAGAGATCTCCTTTGAGAATAGCTATTTGCACTCAAGGGAATGTGCATACATACATGAAAACAAGCACTGTTATGCCCACAAGGAAGCTTAAACAATCATGGCATTGTAGACTCAATGTTAGTAAATGAGGTCCAGTTAGTGATCTTTGTTACAGTTGCTCCCTGGAGAAATACATTTATATCACAGCACTCTACAATACTTGAAACCAGTAGGATGGCTACTCGGAGAATGACAACAAATAAAGCAGCAGGTTGTTGTTATGGAAGCATTTCTTTTTTAATATTTATTTTGCCACCTACGGACCAGAAATAGACAACCACTGAGTCTAATGACTATTTGGAACTTGCAATCTCAGCATGAGCTATGTACACTATTGGGACATATGTGGTCCTTATAATGGGGTGAGGGGGTTATTGAGTAATGGCCAGCTTGACCCAAAAATATTTTTTGGTTTTTCATTGTTGCTGCTAACTTTATTCAAGTTATGTTTTTATATTTGCCAGTACTGTCTGATTATTTTTCTGATATCATCTTATAACACACATCTAGAGTCAAACAATCATCCTAAATGGTCAACATCAATAAATCATCAATTGGGCCTATATTTGGGCATCTTTAGATCTAGAGTGATTGGTGAAGAAACAAGGTCCAACAAGTGCTTTTAGAACAATGCTTGATTAAAGGGCTCGCAGCAGTAAGGAGGCTCATCCAGCTTTACTAACTTTTCTTTTTTTGTAATTCTTTATTTTTGAGTTATATATAATGGTGCAGTACAGAGATTCAAGTAGCAGGAGAAAACAGAAGACACGGATATTAGACTCTGGCTGTTGCAAAAAAACAGGTCAACACGTAACTGGATATAGCCTATAACAATATTATGACAATATTAAGGTTGTTCTCTGAAAAAGTACCTCTGTGACCCTTTGAGCTAGAATCATAGAACTTTCAGACTTGTATTCAAATCATTATTGCACCCACTGGCTTCGACTAGGGGTGGATCAGGGTGTCCCACTGGTAGAGTATCATTTGGGCCAACCCTGTGGGCAGTTCAAATGATCAAGAGAGAGTCCTTGGAGGACCATCAGTGTGGGTAACTCTGGTGAGACTCCCTGCCTCCGAACCGGATATGATCTCCAAATGTATTGAAAACAAAACTTATTGCCCCAGAGAAAAGAGGGCTTTTGGCAGGCTAAAATGTTGTTTAACATTTTTTTTTTGCAGCTTGAGTTCAAAGTGGTTTAGTCACCTGTTGTCTATGTATTAACCTATGTCTCAGCACTGTAGGGACTCGTTCCCACTGGGCATTTTGCTCCAGTGCATGATATCCAGGGGTTTTGGTGCTGGTGGAAGGTACAAGCACACCATCCAGCCCCACTGCCTCTCATAGACTTTAGGGCTGGATGGTGCACCTGGGCCTTCCACCCACACCAAAATGCCTAGATTTCATGATCATGGCTAAATACTCAATGTGCCTGTTGCCTTGACATACAAAAAATATCTTTTCTATAAAGGACGCATTTTGGAGCTGCCTTTCTAGTGTGTTGGATGGAAGAACGAGGCAGCTCCAAAATGTAAAAATTTGCCCTTCTTTAAAGAAAAGATATTGAGGAACACAGGAATTAAAGCTCAGAGCTACCTCCTTTTTGCACCAATCAAAAGAGCAGATTTTTCTGAACGAGATAAGATATATCACTGAAAAAAAGTGATAAAAAATGGTGTTGCCTCTTTTTTCTGCAAATCCTTCAGTTTACACAAACAGTTTTCAATGTTTTCGGAAGCACTCAGCCAGTGAGTTCCCATGTCTTGTAAATTTGAAGCACGCTAAACCCCCAATATGAGACAAGATCCAAGAACGTCAGATTGTGAGATAGTGCAGACTCTCCCCCAAGGTGAAATGTGCAGCACTAAAAGTTCTCCTATAACCTAAAGGATTATACCTGACATTGTGCAGTAAAAGACGGGTTCTTTTTGTTTAAAAAATATATATTTTGTTGCATTTTATTTAGATGGATATGCAAAGTTAGAAAACCCTCAGCTAGCTTTGGTATCCTAGTGGCAGTGGTGGCAACATAATTTTGAATATGCCTAGAATAATATCAGTTTGAGCATACACAACCTGGAGGTGATTTGTGATTTTGAGAGCTTGGTCCAAGAAAAGTTAAATTTCCAGCAAGCTGTAAAATCAATACCACCAACATCCTCAATTGCTGACACCCAAAAATTGGCCAGTGCTTTGGTAAGCTAAAAGCAACTCTAATAAAGAAATGGATAGATTTCTGAGCTGACACAAAAAATGCAACTTTTGATTATTAGGCTACTTAAATAGTAATATTTTATTTAATCTTTTTTATCTTAATTTAATGGGTTGTAATAGATCTGTTGATTTTGTCTAATTTGGCTGTAAACTTTTTTTTTTAAACTTTTAAAAACTCTAGTAAAGAAATGGATAGATTTCTGAACTAACAAAAATGGAGCTCGAGTCTCTACAATCTGAAAAAATATGACTGCTAAGTTGCTAAAAAATAAATATTTTCTTTAATCTCTTTTATCTTGCTTTGACGGGTTGTACAAGTTCTATTTAGTTTATCTAATTTGTAAATTAAAAAAAAAAAAACTTTAAAAAACTCCAGTAAAGAAATTATTAGATTTCAGAGCTGACAAAAAATGCAACTTGAGTCCCTACAATCTGTAAAAATTTGAACATGAAGTTTCTAAAAATAAGTAATATTTTCTTTACTCTTTTTACCTTTATTTGATGGGTTGTAATAGTTCTACAATGTACAGTACCTAGTTTGTCCAATTTGTCTTGTAAACCTTTTAAAAAAAAAACGTTTCTGAACCCAAGTAAAGAAATGGATAGATTTCTGAGCTGATGCAAAGATGCAACTATTTGTAAAAGAATGACTATTAAGTTGCTAAATAAGTAATATTTTCTTTAATCTTCTTTATCTTGATTTCTGGGTTGTAATAGTTCTATATAGTTTATCTAATTTAGCTTGCAAAGTAAAAAAAAAAAAAAAAACTCTAGTAAATAAATGTATAGATTTCTGAGCTGACAAAAAAATGCAACTATTAGGTAGCTTAAAAAAGTAAAATTTTCTTTGACCTTTTTATCTTGATTTGATAGGGTGTAATAATTCTACAATATACTAGTTTGTCCAATTTGGCTTGTAAACTTTTTTTTTTACTTTAAAAAGTCCAGTAAATAACTGGATACAATTCTGAGCTGATGCAAAAGCTGACAAAAAAGATGCAACTGGTGTCCCAACTATTTGCAAAAGTTGCTAAAAAAGTAATATTTTCTTTAAGCTTTTTTGTCTTGATTAGATGGGTTGTGATATTTCTACAACATACTTAGGTTGTCCGATTTGGCTTGTAAACTTTTTTTTATTGCAAATTATTCAGATTTATAAAACAATTCCATAAAATATCTATTTTTTTTATTACTTATTATATAAATATTTATACTAAAGAGCATGTGTTTCTCAGATCAGTCCACTTTATTGGGAATGTGAAAGGAAATTCATCCCCACGTGGGGTTTAGGATAGTCTGGTGGTCCAAAAAACTGAAGCAGGAAATTAGGAAGCAGCATACAGGGGTGGGTTTCCCCACTCGGCAGTGACTTGGACTATTGTATTTACTCATTGTCTGTTTCTCTTCTGCTTTTCCCTTATGGCCTCATGGAGAGCAAAATGAGCAATTTCAGGGACTGACTCACATTACAGCTTAGATAAAATAGTAATTGTTAGCTTTTAGAAGCTCATTCTGCTTCAATGTTTCCTGATGAAGCAAATTGTGACCCAAAAAACACATGCTATTCGAGATATATATATATATATATATATATAAGAAAATTTTATTGCTGCACATAAAAAAACTTTTATTGTTGAAAAATCACCATACAAAAGGGTAATCCAAAATAATGTGGACAAAGCCATACATCATGGTGTTCAACAAACAGTTTTGGGCTACTATATTAAAGCCCCTCTTCAGATCAGATCACACACATATATATATATATATATATATATATATATATATATATATACATATATATATATATATATATATATATATATATATATATACACAGTATATATAAAACATATAGTAAATCATTAATATATATTAAACAATGTAAGGAAAAGCATTTATACCAATAAGTAAAGGGTTATAAAGAATAAGGAGGTAAAAGGCACTGCTGCAGTCTCCTTGTTCCGAGACCCTAATGTTAGGGACAGTTATGGCCTTTCTCTAAAGACTGAAAACCACTCCAATTGGTTCCAGGTTAAGTGACAGCCAATCATAGCAATCACATGGGTTTGTCTACAAACAAAACCTGCTGGTTCCACTGTCATTCCACTGTCATGTAAGGGAAAGCGCATTGACAGTTGGCTGGGCTGTTAATGTGAACGTCAGACAGAAAAAAAACATTATTTAAAAAAATAATTACAAAAAAAATTAAATGCATTTTTAAAACTTTACCCCCATTTAACAGTCAATAAAAAGAAAACATGGTGCACCACAAGCCTAATATAGACTGAGAAAAACAAACTGTATTTTTAGACTGCTAAATCTGGCCTGGTCTTTTAGAATAAGGCCTGATTGTGAATCTGCACAAACATATACAGTAAGAATTGGTCTTTGAAACATTATTGTTAATGGACTATAAAGCTCAACTGAAGTCACCAAAATACAGAGAGAGATTTTGTATTAAAATCTTCGATTTGAATAGTAAATTTTAACAAATTTTCCTCCTGCTTCCTGTTACAGAAACCGTGTCTAAATATCACTGAATATCACTGTGCTGTCCAATAGGCACAGAGCTAGTCAGACACACCCCCTTGCTGAGGGGTGTGGCTGTTACTCAGCTCTGCCAATATAAAACTCTGGAGTAGCAGACAGCTTCCCTTCAGGTTGCTTGTTAGGAAGTCAGCAGCCGTTAGCTTCCTAAAAACCATGGCTCATTCCAGCCTGGTCCAATCAGCTGTCAGTTGGGGATTCCAGACTGACAGCAGAATGTAAACAAAGGGACAGGGATTGTGTGGATAAAAAAACAGTTTAAGGTCTCCCCTAAAATTCATACTTATCCATCAGGTCTGGTATGGGTTTAAAGGGCGAACACCAGGCAAAAAAGAAAAAAAAACATGGGGTCCCCCCAAAAATTCACACCATACCCAGACCTGAGCATTCAACCTGGCATGCCAGGAAAGGGGGGAAAGAGCATTCCACCTCTCTTAAATGAGGTCACATAATCTCAACACTGGGAGATACCATGGCATGGGGGTCCCCAAAATCCAAACCACCTTGTCCTCATATTGATGAGGACCATGGCCTCTTCCCCACAACTCTGTTCCAATGCTGATTGGAGTTTGTGGGTGGTGGCTTGTAGAAATCTGGAAATCCTCCTTTAATAATAAGGGGCTTCCAGATACTGCCTTCTCCCCAAATGTGAAAGAGTAAAGGGTACATAGTAAAATTTAAAAAAATTATAATAAAGAAACAAGTTAGTGGGTTTAATTGAAAGCCTCAGCACCTCATCCCCAAAACAAACTAGTACAACTACAAAGAGAACAATAAATGAAAATGAATCCGTGCTACTAACATCACCCCAGGATTAAAATCAAAGCAACAAAAATCTTTAAAATATATATTTTATTACAAAATATTGATAAAGGATAAGTTCACCTTTGTGAACATGTTACATGTTCCACCCATTTTTAGCTGCTGCCCGATCCCCCCCTCCCTGTAACAGAAGTACAGAGAGAAGTTGCCCATACTAGCTGTTTTTTTATTAAATGGGCTCCACCCACTCATCCGTGTCATTCATCCAGTGTTCTGATAAATAATCAGCTACAAGTATCAACATCATTTGCAGATGAGCACACAGATTAAACTGACTGTGTGCAGGAGACCTGCATGGCACCAGCAAAATGCTGATTGCTGGTGCAATTCTTTACAGGCACCCAAAAAATAAAAAAATAAATAAATGCACAATTTTTTACCTGCAAAAATGTGCATTTATTATTTATTTTTTTTAAAAAAGTGATATTATCCTACTGGGGGTATACACCCCATAAAAGCATTATTACATCAATATTCAGCTCAGCGACCCTTCAACACTTCCCCTAGATTCAGATAAATGATCAATCACATGCATCATATCATATTCTTTACAAATTTGCGTAGGATACAGCCATAATGGGAGGTGCATGTAACTGATGCATTTCGCCAGGTAGGGTTCTTCAGGGGTTTGCAGGGTGCTGCTGGATGTACCTGCTAAAAGAAAACAATAGTTCATACTATATGTTCATATGACAAGATGTCAGATAGACTCAAATCATATTTAGAAAAACATAACCATTACTTACAAAATTAAAAACAAAATATATGTCACTTATGCTGGGGGAGATCCCGAAATGTGAGGCTGCAGAGGTGAAATGGAACGATGGGTAAACGAGCAAACTGAGCTGTTATTGATGTTGAGGGTTAGGGACTGATGTGAATGTACAATATATATGTACAGCGCTGTGTAAAATTGATGGCGCTATATAAGTATCTGAAATAAATAAATAAGGTTACAGTGCTTGTATGGGGTGTATACTCCAGTAGTTTCTTAACAATATTTTGTAATGAAATGTTTATTTTAAAACATTTCCTCTTTTCTCTCATGTTACTAGCACTGATAAAGTCCCATTTATTCTTCTTTCTGTGATTATACTTTATTTATTTTTTTTTTATGAAAACTTGAAAAGTAAACACAGGTGCACAGTTTTTGACAAGTCCTATTATTTACAAAAAATGTCCAACAAAGTAAATCCACCATCAATCACATTGTCCGGTAATGTGGATCCAAGTCAATCACGATGAATGACATCTGCTGACCTGGCAAAAGAACTGACATTAGAACTGGAGAAGTGGATCGGACAAGTTACAAAGCATCTTCAACATTACAGAACAAGTGCAGTTAAAAGTGACCAACTACTACTAGATATACACTATATTGCCAAAAGTATTGGGCCACCCCTCCAAATCATTGGATTCAGGTGTTCCAATCACCTCCATGGCCACAGGTGTATAAAATCATCACCTAGGCATGCAGACTGCTTCTACAAACATTTGTGAAAGAATGGGTCGCTCTCAGGAGCTCAGTGAATTCAAGCGTGGTCCCGTGATAGGTTGTCACCTGTGCAATAAGTCCATCTGTGACATTTCCTTGCTACTAAATATTCCACGCTCAACTGTTAGTGGTATTATAACAAAGTGGAAGCAACAGATAACAACAGCAACTCAGCCACAAAGTGGAAGGCCAATGGCAATCCAATGGATGTGTCGGGTTTGGCATTTGGCAGGAGAACGGTACTTACCTGACTGCATTGTGCCAAGTGTAGAGTTTGGTGGAGGGGGGATTATGGTGTGGGGTTGTTTTTCAGGGGTTGGTCTTGGCCCCTTAATTCCAGTGAAGGGAACTCTTAAGGTGTCAGCATACCAAGACATTTTGGACAATTTCATGCTCCCATTATTGTGGGAAGAGTTTGGAGGATGGCTCCTTCCTGTTCCAACATGACTGCACACCAGTGCACAAAGCAAGGTCCATAAAGACATGGATGAGCGAGTTTGGGGTGGAGGAACTTGACTGAGTCTTGACCTCAACCTGATAGAACACCTTTGGGATGAATTAGAACGGAGACTGCGAGCCAGGCCCTCTCGTCCGACATCAGTGCCTGACTTCACAAATGTGCTTCTGGAAGAATGGTCCAACCTTCCCATAGACCAGGGGTGGGCAAACGTTTTGACTTGAGGGCCGCAATGGGTTCATATATTGGACCCGGGGGCCGGACCAAGAGTAGATGAATGATGTGTATGTGTCATCCATAGTAAGTATAGTAATTTTCCCCCATAGTAAGCATAGTAATAATCCCCCATATAGTAATTCATCCCCCATAGTAATTCATCCCCCCTATAGTAATTCATCCCCCCTATAGTAATTCATCCCCCATATAGCAATTCATCCCCCATATAGTAATTCATCCCCCATAGTAATTCATCCCCCATATAGTAATTCACCCCCCATATAGTAATTCATCCCCCATATAGTAATTCATCCCCCATAGTAATTCATCCCCCATATAGTAATTCATCCCCCATAGTAATTCATCCCCCATAGTAATTCATCCCCCATATAGTAATTCATCCCCCCTATAGTAATTCATCCCCATAGTAATTCATCCCCCATATAGTAATTAATCCCCCATATAGTAATTCATCCCCCATATAGTAATTCATCCCCCCTATAGTAATTCATCCCCCCTATAGTAATTAATCCCCCATATAGTAATTCATCCCCCATATAGTAATTCATCCCCCATAGTAATTCATCCCCCATATAGTAATTAATCCCCCATATAGTAATTCATCCCCCATAGTAATTCATCCCCCATATAGTAATTCATCCCCCATATAGTAATTCATCCCCCATAGTAATTCATCCCCCATAGTAATTCATCCCCCATATAGTAATTCATCCCCCATATAGTAATTCATCCCCCATAGTAATTCATCCCCCATATAGTAATTCATCCCCCATAGTAATTCATCCCCCATAGTAATTCATCCCCCATAGTAATTCATCCCCCATATAGTAATTCATCCCCCATATTAATTCATCCCCCATAGTAATTCATCCCCCATATAGTAATTCATTCCTCATATTAATTCATCCCCCCATAGTAATTAATTCCCCATATTAATTCATCCCCCATATTAATTCCCCAAGTCCCCCCTGTGTCAATTCACTTACCTTTGCTCCGCGCGTTCCTCTCGCCGTGTTCCCGCACCGTTCCAGTGTAGCATGAAAATCTGTCTCCTATGAGGATCTGTCCCCCTCGACGTATCTGCGCATGTGCCAGTTTCAGGCATTAGCAGCCGATCGGCGATCTCCGGCACATGCGCAGATACGTCGAGGGGGACAGATCCTCATAGGAGACAGATTTTCATGCTACACCGGTCTTCAGGGCGGACTATGAGAGGAGCCTAGCTCCGCGGGCCGGATTAAAAGGTCCGCCGGGCCGTATACGGCCCGCGGGCCGTAGTTTGCCCATTGCTGCCATAGACACACTCCTAAACCTTGCGGTCAGCCTTCCCAGAATAGTTGAAGCTGTTATAGCTGCAAAGGGCGGGGACAACTCAGTATTGAACCCTACGGACTAAGACTGGGATGCCATTAAAGTTCATGTGCATGTAAAGGCAGGCCGACCAATACTTTTGGCAACATAGTGTATATATCTATATATCTATATATATCTATATATATATATATATATACAGTATATATAGCCTGGCTCCACTTTGTACTGCCTCCAGAATCACCTGCTATAATACAAGTGGAGCCTGGTGTGGAGTCAAACAGCAAGTTTTATATTTTTGGGGGGTGAGGCAGTGCAAGTATCTGGTCTTGCCTAGGGTGCAAAATAATCTAGCACTGGCCCTGGTTGCAGGTCACAACACTTTGCATTGGAAGTTGCAGCCGTGTGAACCAGGCCTTAGGGCCAGTTTAGACAGGAGCCAATGAACTTACTGGAATGTCTTTTATTGTGGGAGAAAACTGGAGTGCCCAGAGAAAACTCAGGCAACCACAGGAAGAACATGCAAACTCCATGCAAAATAAACTATAAAACCACACAGACAACAAGAGGTCCACCATGTATGTTGCAGAGGGTTTATCAAACAGGATGGAAGATGTACACTGGAGGAATCATTCATACCAGTTCTGTCGGCCTTAAAGCGGAACCAAACTCTCTCAATCAAGATCAACTATTTTTTTTTTTTACATTTCTTTAGTTGCTTCCTTGTTTCTGGCCTAGGCCAGAATTATGTCATACATCTAAGGAGTCTTCATTTTTTTTTCTTTTATCTGGAGGAGGGTCTTTCTCAGCTAAGCACACCCTCCTTTCTGGATGCCTAATCTAAGGGCAGATGGATTCCGTGATGTAAATGCTACCTAAATCATCTGCCCTCACTCAAGGTGGCCACAGAAAATGCTAGGGGGTGTTTTTCAAAGAGATTTATCAATAAAATAAAGCATGGAGACATGGATGGATGGAGGGGTTTGCTTTGAATAATAAAAATGAATGAAAAAGCATTTTCAGTTTGTGGTGCTCAGATACAGTTTAGTTCACTTTCCCCTGCTTTATTAATGGAGAAGTAAGCCCTAACTAAATGACATTTAGTTTGCTAAAGCAGTATGTATTATGAACAGTATTTCTTTTTAAATTACAGTACGGTTTTCACCCTTTTTCATCCTTTGTTGCACTCAGTGCTATTAATCTCTTACAACCTTTTTGCATGTATGCAATTCAGCATGACATTTCTCAGGACATGTTTGCTGATGGTGACAACAGTGGGACATGCCTGCGTAATGTCTGTTGCAGTCTCAGATGGAAGCCTACATGACAAGGTGACAACACATGAGCATAATTGGGGACAGCAACAGAGCGTTGTCACCCTATGACAGGAAGTGCCTGATCAATGACCTTCATGGTGGGATAACAGGTATTATTCTACTGAAAGCTGCAAATATTAATAAGTACTTTTGAAGGTTAATTAACATGTTAATTCTAATAGGATAGAAGAGTGCCTGGGTTGACATGTTTTAAATATGTCTCTTTGTGATTACTTTGCTTTGTCTGATCCCCTCCAGGCAAATACAATAGCAAAAATTAAAGGAAGAGGGGCCTCAGCGGCTGATGAGAGGAGTAACAAGATTCAGTTGCTAAAATATTTTTTTTAACCGATACTTATTACTCTTTGGCTGAAACTGCTTTACTTGTTGACTTTGTGATCCAAATATAGCTCTGAATAAAAAGCAGATTCCATGCCCCCTCCAAAATGACTTTCTGGTATTTGATGATGAAAGGGTGGAACCCCTGAGAAAGGGCATCATTATTCTTGAGCAGCATGATATCTAAGTATAGCCCTGTCTCCATTGTCTGTGTTCTGTTGTCACTTAAACACATATTCCCGTAGATTAAACCTGAGTTGGGTTTGCCAGTTCTGAGATTCAGTGATGACTCTGCAAGTGATTGCTGGTACTCAGAGTGTCATAGGGAATACACAAGATTGGGCTGGCTATGTCTCTTAAGTTGGCCATAGATTGATAGAATTTCGAACATTCTTAGGAAAAGCCTTAAGAAAATTTATACAAAATTTCTCAAAACACTTGAATGTTATTCAAAAGATTTTGTTTGCTTTTAACATTTGATTTTGTAATGAATGGACTTTACTGAACAAAAACCACATACACTGTGAAAAAATTCATTAGTTCATAAAAAAATTTCCATCCTGCTTTCCTAAATTTTCTTGTCCCTGCTGCAAAAACGAATGTCTATTTGATCCCCATGGTATGATTAGAAAAACAAACTTTCTTAGAGCATTATTTTCCTACAAATTTTAATTCTAAATTCTACCCATCTATGGCCATTAAAGCTTTTCTTCAGTGGTGACATTGCTGCCCTACTGTGAGTTTATAGAGGCCACGTTTTGTCACCCTATAACAGGCTTTCTCAACCAGGGTTCTAGGGTTTCCTTCAGCAGTGAGCAATTAACCACTGGAACCTTTCACCCCTTTCCTGCCCAGGCCAAATTTTAGCTTTCCGCACTGTCACACTTTGAATGACAATTGCACAGTCATGCAACACTGTACCCAATAGAAATTTTTATAATTTTTTTTCACACAAATAGAGCTTTTTAACCACTTCCTGTCTGGACACTTTCACCCCCTTCCTGTCCAGGGCAATTTTCAGCTTTCAGTGCTATCACACTTTGAATGACAATTGCGCGGTCATGCAACACTGTACCCATATGAATTTTTTACCATTTTTTTGAGACAGATAAAACTTTATTTTGGTGGTATTTATTCACCGCTGGGATTTTTGTTTCTTTTTGCTATGTAAATGAAAAAGTCCAAAAATGTTGAAAAAATGTTTTTCTTATAAAATTTTGCAAATAAATAATATTTCATCATAAATCTTGGCCAAAATTTATTCCATTATCTTTTTAGTAAAAAAAAAGCCACATTAGATTATAACCATAAATTATAATTTTTAAACATTTTTTTTTACATTTTTATTTTATTTTTTTATATTATTATTTATGTGTTTTTTTGGGGTTTTTTTTACATACTGTCACCCTAGCAGTACAGTGTCACCATGGTGACACTGTACTACTTGTGGGGGTGATAAAGATTTTTTTTTTTTTTTTTTACAGTGATTGCATTTACACCCATATAGGATATAAAAGCAATCATTTCTCTTTCTCTCTGTTTGCATTTTTGCAGCCATTGAGAACTGCTGAGTGAGCTGTGATTGGTCACAGCTTGTCACATGGTACAAGGCTGTTGTGAATAGGCATGTACCATGTGACCTCTGTGATCATTCACAGATTTCACACGTAGTAAGCAATGATGTCACAAGTGACATCTTGCTTACTACTTTGGATGTGATCACTGATTGGCCAATCAGTGATCACATGTTTGGGACCTCGTACAGAGGTCCTGTCCGACGATCGGTGTTTCCTCCGGACACAGCAGGCACCAGATCGTGGTGCTGCACGCTCCCAGGGAGCGCGCACATCTAGAAATGGCGGGTGCCGTTTATGAACGGCAACCCGCCCCTGGAGTTTATAAACAGCAGGCGGACGGCAAGTGGTTAATCACCCCTGGGTTTTTTTTTGTTTTGTTTTTTGCTAAACAAATGAAAAAAAATATTTAAAATTTTGATTAAAAAAGTTTTTCTTGGTTTCTGTTATAAAATTTTACAGTCGTTTACAGGTAGTTGAGTTTACAGGCGTTTTTTTAACACACCAAACTTGCGTTCAGGAGTAGATTTTATTAGCGCTTCAAACACCAAACACATGTAAATGCGGCTAACTGCGTTTAAAAGCGTTTGCGTTTAGAAGCGTTTTTTAACTGTTCCATATCCAAATGCTGTCCACAGCGTTTTTTCATCGCCATAAATGCATGCAAAGCAATTTCCATGTCCCGTGTACATGGAGCCTTAGTGTTATAACTCGACTATCTCAGCTACTACAACCTTTGTCTGAAGCAAGAAGCCAGCAAAAGAACACATCCAACAATTCCAAACATGAAGAAGAAATACAAATCCACTGAAATGTGATCGATTCTGCCCAGCACAGAAAGTGATGCTCCTGCGACATTAATTATGTATCTGCACAGCACTGTGTCAGGGTCTTTGCATAACAAGTAGTAGGGATGTGTATAAGCTTTCAAAAAAATGTTTCAGCATTCTCATGTTTATTTATTTTGTTTGTATTGGTATGACACAAAAAAGTGGAGAAATAAAAAGTCAAATATGACACATTCCATGCAAAACCCCAACAATGGACTGGACACAATTATTGGCACCTTCTCAAAATTGTAAGAAATAATCACATTCCATGCTTGTGATGCTCCTGTAATTTGTAATTAAACTCAATAAATTAACAAATCAATTAACAAATATTAATGTTCCTGTGTCCACTGTGTGCAACATTGTCAAGAAGTTTACAGCCCATGGCACTGTAGCTAATCTCCCTGGACGTGGACGACAATGAAAAATGGATCAAAGATTGCAACAAAGGATTGTTTGAATGGTGACTAAAGAACCTCGATCAACTTCCAGACAAATTCAAGCTGACCTTCAAGCACAGGGTACACCTGTGTCAGCTCACACTTTACATTGCCATCTTAATGAAAAGGGACACTATGGTAGGAGACCCAGGAGGACCCCACTGCTGACACAAAAAGGTTAAAAAGCCAGATTGAAGTTTTCCAAAACTTACCTGAGGAAACCAAAATCCTTTTGGGAGAATGTGCTGTGGACAAACGAAACAAAATGACAGCTTTTTGGTAAAGCCCATCATTCTACTGTTTTTAGAAAAAGCAACAAGGCCTTTAAAGAAAAGAATACAGTCCCTACAGTCAAACATGGTGGAGGTTCACTGATGTTTTGGGGTTCCTTTGCCGCTTTCAGACACAGGATGATTGGCCGTGTGCATGGCATTATTGAATCTGAAGACTACCAGAGAATTCTGTGGTGCAATGTAGGGTCCAGTGTCAGAAAGTTGGATCTCCGTCAGAGGTCGTGGCTTTTACAGCAGGACAATGACCCAAATCACATGTCAAAAAGCAGCCTGAAATGGTTTCAGACAAAGTGCTGGAGAGTACTGATCTGTCTAGATCTCAATACCATAGAGCACCTGTGTAGAGATCTCACAACAGCAGTTGGGAAAAGGAACCCTTCCAATCTGAGAGAGATGGAACAGTTGGTGAAAGAAGAGTGGTCCAAAATTCCAGTAGAGAGGTGTAAGAAACTCATTGATGGCAACAGGAAGCGATTGACTTCTTATTTCTTTCAAGAGGTGTTCCTCCTACAGATTACAACAATGGGACACTATTTATTCCACCAATACCATTGATGGGGCACTATTTGTCCAACTGAGACCAATTTTGAGGCTCTATTCCTTCGACTGATACCAATGATAGGGCATTATTCCTCCCCCTGATACCAAGTGCAGTACTATTCCTCCAACTAGTACCAACAATGGGACACTATACCGACCACTGACACCAACAATGGGGCACTGTTCCTCTCTCTAATACCAATGATGGGGCACTATTCCTCCCAATGACAGCAATCACTGAGCACTATTCCTCCTACATCAACGATGGGGCACTATTCCTGCCACTGACACCCACAATGAGGCACTATTCCTTCCACTAATACCAATAATAGGGCACAATTCCTCCCACTAGTCCAAAAGGGGAAAACACCACTCCAGGTCTGTACATCAAAATACTAACATTTATAGGTAAAGTTGATCCAGGGAATATCCGATTGCCTATCGGGGGATCAGGAAGTAATTTATTTCCCTGCAGGAGCAAATTGGTTCATGCTTTGCTGGGTTTTTTTGCCTTCCTCTGGATTAACTGTTGGCATAGGATCATAACTTTTTTTTTTTTTTTTACTGGTTGAACTGGATGGACTTTTGTCTTTTTTCAGCCATTCTAACTATGTAACTATATCTAACACTCCAGATGCAGAAGTGCTCGCCCAGCTCACCTTCGGAAACAGCAACAATAAAAGGAAATGGCTGCACACTCCGCTAGGACGTGTTGATTTATTTAGAAATATTCGAGGACAGTTGTCAAAATACTTGACCACACAGATAAACATACAGTCAAGATAAAGGTAGCCATAGCACTTATCCTCCCACTAATACCAATGATGGGACACTATTCCTCCCACTGATACCAATGATGGGACACTATTCCTCCCACTGATACCAATGATGGGACACTATTCCTCCCACTGATACCAATGATGGGGCACTATTCCTTCCAGTGTTGCCAGTGATCAGACACTATTCCTCCCACTAACAACAATTATTGAGTACTATTCCTCCCACTAATACCAATGAGATTACAAGTGGTACATGCTTCATGCACTGTTGTTATTATAAGGTCCAGAGTTGTGACGGGCACTCAACACTGGTACAAGTGTATGTAGAACTGAAGTGGTAGAAAGAGGCTGGAGAGGATCGGCAGCACCAATATTTAAAAAAGAATGAAAAAAGGTAAAAAAAAAAAAGTGGCAAGGGTTAATTATCCACAGTGCACAGAGCAAATTAAATGGGATCCAATTAGGGGTTTAGATCTACTTTAAAGTTCCATGCCAATTTTTTACATTTCCTGTACAAGTCCTGCTTGCCTTCTCTTCTTTCAGCCTCAGTACTTGTCCTTCACTATGATTAATGGACTTACCGAACAAGTTGGAAGGCAGTATGGAATGGGCCAAGTGCACGCTTTAAAGAAAAAGAAAAGATTTGCCTCTAAATTTAGCCAAATATATATTAAGATCTGTTGAATTGTTTTGACATGGTGAAGGTGGGGGGTGTTGGTTGTTTTAATTAATTAATGAATTAATCAATCAATTAATTAAATAAGGAAAATAAAATACATTATTTATTTAATTATGTAAAAATATTTTAGAAAAGTACAGTATTTTTGCTCGCACATGATTGGATGATGAAATTACCAGAGCCTCATCTCCTTCCAAAGTGAACAGCCTGTTTGTCTTTAGTTAATCAGCCCTGCGGTTTCCACTAAAGGACACTTCTGGTTGTATATTTTTAATTACATGTTCAGTTTAGTTGCTTTTTTTGGCTCTGGTTCACAGGTAAGTGAAGTACTACAAGATGGATTCTGATAGGATGTTGTTACGAATTACTGATAAAGGATAAGAGCTGCTGTCTCAGCCAATGAGGAGAAGGAGCTCCAGGACAGCCGACGCCCCTGTGCACATGGCTGGATCGAGAGGTGGCTCAGGTAAGTATTAGTAGGGTTGTTGGGGGAGCAGCACACAGAAGGTGTTTTTACCTTTATGCATAGACTTCACAACCACTTAAGGAAGGTAGCCTATGACTGCATGTGTGTGTGTGCACGTATGACCTCAGAATGAGTGTCATGCATTTTGAAAATGAGTGACTGTCACTGAGCATGTAAACCAACTCTGTGAATGAGGGCCCCCCAAGAACTGAAGTGTCCGAGCACCCAAGGTCTAAATCTGACCTACTCTAGAGTTGGAGTGGGGGACAACTCAGGTAGGAAAACTGTATTTGACTTTATTGCCCTTCATTTTTTTATGTGTCTTCATTGATATCAGACAGAATGGTGCCATCGGAAACTTGTTCCTGTGCATTTCTGCTGAAAAAAGGCACCTAAAAATCTATAAAACCTTGCAAGCATAATAAGATACAGTATATTCAGTTTTTCAGACAAGGGAGTAGTACAACCGACTTATAAATATTCTTGAAATCTGAAAAAAAATCACAACTTAGTTTATATGAGATCAGACTCTTGCTGAGTATTAAAGACAGAAAAATGCAGAGTTAATCATTCTTTTTATTGGCTGGTTATGCTGAACAGGGATTGTTACAATGTTTTCTATCAATGAAAGATATATTTACCCCATCAGACAATCAGAAATGGAGTGTGAATTTTCCTGAAATAACCTTGATGTTTCATTATAGGAAAATAGAAGCCAACTGAGCTGATATTTATAAAAGTATTTTATCAAACTGGAGATTTTTTTTTCCAGAATTAACTTTTTATTTAAAAAAAAAAAAAATGTTAACATGTATCTAAACTTAAACAGTTACACCAAATATCACATACACTCACCAGCCACTCTATTAGGTGCACCTTGATAGTATCGGGTTGGACCCCCTTTTGCCTTCAGAACTGCCTAAATTCTTTGTGGCATAGATTCAACAAGGTGTTGGAAACATTCCTCAGAGATTTTGGTCCATATTGACATGATAGCATCAAGCAGTTGGTGCAAATTTGTCGGCTGCACATCCATGACGCGAATCTCCCGTTCCACCACATTCCGATGGTGCTCTATTGGATTTAAATCTGGTGACTGTAGAGGCCATTGGAGTCCAGTGATCTCATTGTCATGTTCAAGAAACCAGTTTGAGATGATTTGAGGTTTGTGACATGGTGCATTATCCTGCTGGAAGGAGCCATCAGAAGATGGGGACACTGGAGTCATAAAGGGATGGACATGGTCAGCAACAATAGGCCATGGTGTTCATATGATGCTCAGTTGGTACTAACAGGGCCAAATTTTGCAAGAAAATGTCCCCCACACCATTACACTACCACCTGGCCTGAACCGTTGATACAAGGAGGATGGATCCATGCTGTCATGTTGTTTACACCAAATTCTGACCCTACCATCTGAATGTCACAGTTGAAATCGAGACTCATCACACCAGGCAACATATTTCCAATCTTCTATTGTTCAATTTTGGAGAGCCTGTGTAAATTGTAGCCTCCATATCCTGTTCATAGCTGACAGGAGTGGCACCCGGTATGATCTTCTGCTACTGTAGCCCATCTGCTTAAAATTTTGATGTGTTGTCTGCCCAGAGATGGTATTCTGCATACCTTGGTTGTAACGAGTGGTTATTTGAGTTACTGTTGCTTTCCAATCATCACCAGTCTGCCCATTCTCCTCTGACCTCTGACATCAACAAGGCATTTTTGTCCACACAACTGCCGCTCACTGGATATTTTCTCTTTTCGGACCATTCTCTGTAAACCCTAGAGATGGTTGTGCTTGAAAATCCCAGTAGATCAACAGTTTATGAAATACTCAGACCATCCCACCTGGCACCAATAACCATGTCATGTTCAAAGTCACTTAAATCCTCTTTCTTCCCTATTCTGATGCTCGGTTTGAATTTCAGCAAGTCGTCTTCACTGTCTACATGCCTAAATGCATTGAGTTGCTACCATGCAATTGGCTGATTAGCAATTTGTGTTACCAAGCGACTGAACAGATGTGCCTAATAAAGTGGTTGGTAAGTGTATGTTAATGTCAAAATATTTAATCTGTGCATCAAGTCACCACACAATTATCCCCCCATTGTCATAGCTGCCGTTAAGGTAGTTTTAAACCCTTACATATACCCAGTGAAGTGATTGGCCTCAGGTGATACACAGCTTTAAAACCAATCCTCTTATTTAAATTGTACCTGTCCATCTGCAGCCCTCTCACAGCTGTTCAAAGTGCTGAATTATAAAGCTTGTCTGAGAGTTCAGAAAAAAGGGAGTGGAGAGCTGAAGTTACACTCTGTAGAGCTCAATGAGGAGAGCTCTGAGAGCTGGTTGAAAGGAAGGGACACACCTCCTCCACACATCCTTCACACAGCACACAGAAACAGCTGAGGCTGTCAATCAGCTAGAGATCCCTCCCTGTCACCATTTTTCTCTTGGTGTCAGAAAAACTTGTCAGGAGTGATTTAACCTCCCTAGCGGTATTCCCGAGTGTAGCTCGGGGTAAAATGTCAGTACCAAAAGCAGTAACCCCGAGCTACACTCAGGCTTACCATGCGGCCCTGCATAGGGAGACCCTGCAGAGCTTACCTTGTCCTTCGCTCCCGCGATGTGTCCCCTGCAGCGACCCCGGCCATCTCCTCCGGCCGATGCCGGCATCCGGCTTCTGTGTTCTGGTCCCTGTGACGTCGGGACGTACGGGCGCCGCTGGTGGCGGGAAATTTGAAAATTTTTAAAAAATGTCATTTTTTTCCAAACAAATTTTACATAGTAAAACATTGCTGTTTCAACCCATTTCACATACATTTTGTCCCGAGTGCTTTGTCCTGCGCCCTGCCTGCATTTTGTCTGTTCTTTCTGCCTAGAAACTGAGAAAAGTCCATGGCGTCCAAAAAGCGTCCCTTTAGGTCAAAAGTGGTTTAGACCAGCTAGAGAACAGCGATAGTAAATCAGAACCACTTGCAGAATTGAGTGATAATGATTCGTGGAGAAATTCGTCATCAGACACTGAAAACAATTTTGCGACTTTGCTCAGCGATGTGCGAACTTGGCGCTATATTTCAAATTTCAGTGTTTTTGGTTTGATTATATTATTGAATTAAATGTATTATTATTATATTATTATTTTTTATGATTATTTATTAAATTATAATTTATGATTTCGTGTTTCAAATTGTAACATACCCGGGATGTTTAATAGACTCTTGTTCGGAGAGATTTCAGTGAGTTATTCCTAAAAATTACAGCCTACAATAAAAAAACTACATATTTCCATGCAAAATAATGTACCGCTTTCAGCACCAAAAATCTGAAATAATCATACCGCTAGGGAGGTTAAGCTGATAGCAAAGGAATGTAGCAGCAGACAGAAATTACACTTAGTGATCTTAATTGAGACAAGTACACACTATAGAGGGATATGCTTTGCTCATATTTCATGTCTGAGGTTTACAAATTTACACAATTTCCTTTTTTTTAAAAAGCAATATCAGGAAGGCCTGAAGTGATAGGAAGAGGATCTGTGAAGGTAATAGGGAGCGAGCAGTTTCACCAGGACTTAGTGACCAGACCACCGCATCGAGAGCAGCCCTTTTCCACCTTTTTACCCCAGAGGAACCCTTGAAATATTTTTCAGATCTCAGAAAACCCCCTATGAAAACTAATTCATGTGAGATGAATACTCGTTACATTGGAGGTCAGTGGGAAGAATTCCCCTCTTACAGAGGTGGTCAGAATGTCCCGCTTACAGACCACTAGAATGATAGTGTAATGCCATTAGCTCTGCCATGTGGCATTGCCCAAACTCTGCAGGCACCATCAGATGAGAGGTCAATGACCCACAGCTCAAGGAACCCAAGCTACTTCTGGAGGAACCTTAGAGTTCCACAGAGCCCTAGCTGAATGGCTGATCTAGAGGCAGGGCATGTCTTCCTATTTTATCTTAGAGATGCCATACTAAACAGCTGCAGCACATACAAGAATTAATGGAGTGTCTGAAAAAAACCCCTTCATCTTCTTCGAGATTCACCCCCATAGACTTCAATAGGGTTTGTATCTAAGTTCGGGTTTAGTGGATTTCAAGCAGGATTTGACAACCCTGAGAATCGAACCCAGGGGGATTTTCTTATCCCACTCACGACCAATGCAAAGGATCTCAGTTTCTTGTATGTCCTATACTAACCTTTACTAAAGAAAATATAATGTTAAGTTTGTAGGGTTATCCGACCTTTCTATATACACTGATTTACTAAAAAACACTCAGTGACAGCATTTTCTTTTTCTGTTTTACGTATTTTTATTTCTCGACATTGTTGCCTTGACCTGTTGAATTCAGGGCGATGCCTCTAATGTAACAAGTTATATCAGATTGTGTATATAGTTTCCCCTTGTGTCAAAAATCTCTCTAATAAAAAAAAATCTTTGCCCAGTATGAATTTCTATGACTAATGACCGGTGTCAATTTGAGATATTTGGATAACAATTTTTTGCACATTTAGTTGCTGCCAAGAACTTAATACATGACATCAATACCCTCTTGAGTGTATAAAAATTTGAAAAAAATAGGGCTATTTGTCAATGTCCTCCAGCTGTAGTTAAAAGATGAAAACTTTCCACCAGAGTTAAAGAGAATGTTACATTGACAAGAAGGATGCTTTACCAATATCCTAAGTAAATGTATTCCCAGTGTGCAAAGAAACTAAAGCAAAGCTCTAGGCAGAGAGAAAAGACCCCCTGTCCTTCCTCACTGGGAAGATTGATAGCAGAGGGAGTCATTGGTTCCCACTGCTGTCAATCAAATCCTATGGCAAATGAGCAGGGGACAGGGCCAAGCCCCACTGTCTGTGTCTATGGACGAAGACAGGGAGGCTCAGGAGTGAGTGCACCCATAGCAAGTGGTTTGCTATGGGGGCACTGGGGGGAGAGGAGCCAGGAGCGCCAGCGGGGGACCCGAGAAGAGGAGAATCAGGGCTGTTCTGTGGAAAACCACCACACAGAGCAACTAAGCATAATTTGTTTGTTATTTTAATTTAAAAAAATGTGAACCTTTAATATCACTTTAAACTCCGGGAGCTATGACTCAAAAAAGGTGAAGGACTAGTCATCAGTAAGAGTAGAGGACAAGGCTGCTGTGCTCCTGCTCTCTGCTGTGCGGGGCTCTTAGGGGGATCCCTTTCTGGAAACTTGGGAGAAGGAACTGTCTTATATCAGTATAGGAACTGATAAAAAGATGAAAATGCAGAAAGGACTTGGTCTCTTCCTTGGTTCTCCCCTTCAGGGAGAAGGAGGTCAGTGGAGGAAGTACTGTAAATGGGGAGAAGATGCAGATTAATTACACTCATGGGTCACTTTATTAGGTACACCTTGCTACCGATTGTGGTCTTCAGCTGCTGTAGCCCATCTGTTTCAAGGTTTAATGTCTTGTGAGTTCAGAGATGGTATTCTGCATACCTTGGATGTAATGAGTGGCTATTTGAGTTACTGTTGCCTTTCTATCATATCGAACCAGTCTCCTCTGACCTCAATGAGACATTTTCCGCCACACAACTGATCCTCACTAGATATTTTCTCTTTTTCAGACCATTCTCTGTAATCCCTAGAGATGGTTGTGTGTGAAAATCCCAGTAGATCAGTAGTTTTTGAAATACGACCAGCCCGTTTGGCACTAACAACCATGCCTACACCTCCAAATGTCACACTACTACCAGCCGTAACCTCCGCAACCTTAACCCTGCTCCCCTCCACTCTGCAGCTGATCAACTCCACGACCGCATCCTCCCCCTGTCCTGCCCCGACTTGGCTATGACTGCCTACAACAACGCGCTGTCAGCAGCCCTTGACTCACTAGCGCCTTTAACCACATGCAACATCAGACTTCGACCGCTCCAGCCCTGGCAGACTGATCACACCAAAACCCTCAAACGACGCAGTCGTGCCCTGGAGCGACTATGGCGCAAAACAAAATCCCAACAAGCTTTCACCTGCTACAAATCTGCCTTCCGCACCTACACCTCCTCCCTCCACGCAGCCAAACAAGCCTACTTCCTGACCCTCATCAAGGCCCTCTCCTCCAATCCTCGCCGACTCTTCTCCACCTTCAACTCTCTACTCTCTCCACCCCCACCTCCACCCAGCACCTCACTCACCGCCCTTGAGATTGCCAATCACTTCAAAAACAAGATTGACACAATTCGCAAGGACATTGCCGCAACTCACACCCCCTCTCAACCCGTCCCCTCTCACACAGCTACCCCCTCATCCCCCCTCCCCCTCAACATTACCCGCAGGGACTTCGTCACTGCTCAAACTCCCTCCAACCCTGTTCCCCCTCACTCAGCTACCCCCTCATCACCCCTCTCCCACGGCCCCACCACTGCTCTGACCTCCACTCCCACCCCACCCTACATTCCTCATACTGAAGCTCCCCCAACACTCCACACCTTTGACCTTACTACCATCGAGGAAGTCTCCAAGATCCTCTCTGATGCCCGCCTCACCACCTGCCCCCTCGACCCTATCCCCTCACAATTCCTACGACCTCCCTCCCCCTCCATCCTACGCTCCATCACCCACATCTTTAATCTCTCCCTCTCCTCCGGCACTTTCCCCTCCCCACTGAAGCATGCACACATCACCCCCATACTTAAAAAGCCCTCCCTGGACCCCAATGACCCGAACAACCTCAGACCCATCTCCCTGCTCCCACTTACATCTAAACTCCTCGAGCGCCTCGTCTACACCCGCCTATGCTCTCACCTCAACAACAACAACCTCCTCGATCCCCTACAGTCTGGCTTCCGCCCCCTACACTCCACCGAAACCGCCTTACTCAAACTCTCCAACGACCTTCTAACCGCCAAAGCTAATGGCCACTATTCAGTGCTCCTACTCCTTGACCTCTCTGCGGCCTTCGACACAGTTGACCACCCCCTCCTCTCCAAAATACTACACTCCCTCGGCCTCAGAGATTCTGCTCTCTCCTGGCTCTCATCCTACCTGTCACAACGCTCTTTCAGAGTTACCTATAATGCTACCACCTCCCCCTCACTCCCCCTCTCTTCTCCATCTACACCTCCTCCCTTGGCCAACTCATACACTCTCACGGCTTCAACTACCACCTCTATGCCGACGACACACAAATCTATCTCTCAACCCCCCACCTCACCCCCTCGGTCTCTGCCCAAATCACACACCTACTGAGCGACATATCAGATTGGATGTCGCTCCACTTCCTTAAACTGAATCTCTCCAAAACCGAGCTCCTTGTCTTCCCCCCAGCCCGAACCCCACCCCCCATTGACTTCTACATCACATCCAACAACGCCAATATCAAACCCGCTCTGCAGGCCAGAGTACTTGGTGTCATTCTGGACTCCAACCTATCCTTCCAGCCCCAAGTCCAATCTTTAACAAACTCGTGCAGACTCCACCTCCGCAACATCGCCAAAATCCGCACGTTCCTAACCCCAGAAACCACTAAGCAGCTCATCCACTCCCTCATCATATCACAACTCGACTACTGCAACTCCCTCCTCACTGGCCTGCCTCGCCGCTGGCTATCCCCGCTTCAGTCGATCCTGAATACGGCTGCCAGACTCATTCACCTTTCCAACCGCTCCATTTCCGCCACCCCCCTCTGCCAATCCCTCCACTGGCTTCCGATTGCGCAACGGATCAAATTTAAAATCCTAACACTGACGTACAAAGCTGTCCACCATACTGCCCCGAACTACATCACTGACCTAATATCCAAGTACCACCCAGCACGCACACTCCGCTCCTCACAAGACCTCCTTCTCTCTAGTTCCCTGGTCTCCTCCTCCCATGCCCGCCTCCAGGACTTCTCCAGGGTGTCACCCATCCTCTGGAACTCCCTTCCCCAACCCATCAGATTATCACCTACTCTCCTCTCCTTTAGGCGCACCCTGAAAACCCATCTCTTCAGGGAAGCCTACCCCACCCCCTGCTAACTTGCTGACCTCCTCCACTCTTCCTACCACTCCATCCCCCACAGCTATCTCCTCCTGTACCACTATCCCATCCCTTCTAGATTGTAAGCTCGAAAGAGCAGGGCCCTCGATCCCCTCGTGTATTGTATTGTATTGGTATTGTTCTGTCACATGTTCTGTCCCCCTTTGTAATGTACAGCGCTGAGTGAACTATTGGCGCTTTATAAATACTGTATAATAATAATATTGCCACATATGAAGTCACTTAAATTCCCTTTGTTCCCCATTCTGATGCTCTGTTTGAACTTCAGCAAGTTGTCTTCATCACATCTAGATGCCTAAATGCATTGAGTTGCTGCCATGTGATTGGCTGATTAGCAATTTGTGTTACCAAGCAAGTGAACAGGTGTACCTTATAAAGTGGCTGGTGAGTGCAATTCTGTCCAAAATCGGAGACACGAACATCTCTTAGCCTGGGGGCAGTTGGAATGCTACCTTCACCATTGTTGAAGATTTTGATGGATTGGCAAGACTTGATCTGTCGTGCTGCTAATTAACTTTAATCAGTTAAAGAAGTTATTGCTAAGACTTTGCCTCCATGTTAATATCATCCACAGCCAAAGCATGGAGCAAATTATCTGTGTAAACTTTGCTGTCGAGCCCGGGAAGGAGTGAGGGGCCAGCATGTGAATACCCCTAGGAGTGAGGGGGTTGAACAGTCGTAATCAGGAAGGTGGAAGGGTCCATTTCCTGGCCACCATCCTCACACAGGGAAGTGCAGACTGGACGAAGAGTCACATATGCCCTGGAATATGCGTAATCTGCTTTGGTGGCCTGTCTGCTAGCCATGGCCCTCTTACAAGTGCCTTAAATCTCACACTCATATAACTAAGAGACTCTAGGCACAGGAGTGCCTAGGCACCATACCAGGAAGTGATCTGATATTTTTCCAGGGGAATTCAAGACAGAATGTCAATCACTCAGATACTGCTTAGGTGCAGTTAACATTTCTAGATGTTCCCTATAACATAGCAAATCTTCACCTTTTTGAGTTCAGGTCCACTTTTTTCAGTTATGTATTCATTAAGGATCCTTAAAAGTATTTTGAATTGTATTTAAATCTGTGTTTATATTAGCTTCCTGTTTTCCCCGGGTCAGGGGATTGGATCTGTCCCCCTTCATGATTCCTAGCAACGGCTGCTATGTCACAACTGTGTCCTGTAATGATGTAGCGGCACACCACAGAGGACCTGCTATCTGACAAACCCAGAAAGATTGGATAGAAGCAGTGCTAGTATCTCTCAGAAAATGGCGTTGTAATATATCACCCAGCGGACAGGAAAGTATTAATCTGATTCTATTAGAGGTTGCCTATACTTCACAATAGCAATTATTAGGTGATCAGATCAAGTACAAGAAGGTTGGTATCAGAGTCGGTAACAGATGAGCAGGTCAGAAACAGAAGGATCAGGCAGAAGCAGGGGCGGACTGACCATTTGGAAACTCGGGCACTGCCCGAGGGCCCGGGGTCAGTAGGGGGCCCCATAAGATGCCCCTGGTACCTTTTTCATAGGCTTTTTTGAGTTTGGGCAAGGACACAGGGGCCCCATGATCCCCTATTGCCCGGGGGCCCCATGAGTTGTCAGTCCGCCCCTGAGCAGAAGTGTAGTCCAAGTGCATGCCGGGGTTAGTAAATGAACATAAAAAGAGTAGGTCATGGCAAGCTGGGTCAGCAACAGGTAGTCAAGTACAAAGTCATGGATCACACATTTCACAGGTAATGTTGTAGACAAGACAGCATTGGCTATGTACAGCTGGCCAGTTTAAATAGCCCATTTGGCATCAGCATCGGTAACAGGCGTGTAGGCAGGTGAAGTCTGTTTTCTCCACTCTAGGTGGCTCTCGGCCAGAGCAGTACCACAGTCTGGAGAAGAATTCAGGATAAACTTTGTTTCTCTATGGATTCCTGGTCCCTGGGGGCAGCGTTTCAGTTGGCTATGCTACATTCAGGTGACCTCTGGCTGCCATCTTGGGTCAGCAGAGTCTTTAGAAGTTCCTGTCCCCAGGTTTGGCACACAAGTGGGAAGAATAGGGAAAGAGCACCCGTCTGTCAGGGAAAGTGATGGCATCAGGGCAAGGTTCCAGATGAGTAGGGACAGGCTAGGGACTCTCAATGCTGCACAGAAGCATCCCCTTTGGGACTGGACCACCCTGGCCGCATTCTGGCCTCTGAAGACAGGTGCTGTCAGTGCATCTCCTCCAGCTGCATCTCTGCATTGACCTGAACTGTGATTGTTACCTGAAACAGTGGGGTTGCTTGTAGTTAACAATTTCTGCAATACAATACATGTTCCAAGTTTACCTAAAACCGGACTCTGTGTTTTTACTGCCGCTGCACCACGTTGCACCTCCCCACAGACATGCACACATTCTCATGCACTCATGGACCTATGAGTTGGCCTACACCTGCAAATGGTTATTTGTCCATATGCGCTATTCTGCATACTGCCATGACTTTCTTGACACTTTGCCGGTATTATGGCAATTATTGTCTTCAAAAGTTATCTGAAGTAAAATTATCCTCATTTCAAGTTTTGTTACTTTGTAAAGAGTTAATGTGCATCTATGGTCAAAATTAAAGATTAAATATTAATTTCCACATTTCATTTCAATTATTTCTGGCTGACTTCTGTTAATCTGAATGATCTTGAAGCTTGTAAACTTACTTTGTGAAGATCCCAACACATTTCCTCCCTTGAAATTCTGTGACATGTAGTCCCTATGCCCTGTGAGTAGGCACAGCTGTGTCACACATTTCACAGAGCCTGCCTTCTGAACTACAGAGGTGCTGAGAGGAGGAGTTTCAGGAGGCAAAATTAGTTCAGGAATCTGTGCTTGCAGGTAGCAAGGTACCGTGGGATATGTAGTCCTTAGAAATTGAGAAGATGCAAAGCATTCAGGGAATCCAGAAAGTTGTGGAAAGAGATGGACAGCAAAACAGGCAGAACACACAACATGAAAGAAGATTTTTTTAGGTAAGCTTATATTGGATTGTCAATAATAACTATTGTTTGTATTGGTATTACAATGTTCATCTAATAAAAATAAAAGTGCATGCTGAGACCATAGAATTTCTTTAAGTTGCCAGATCAACAAGTGATCATATTGTCTGCTCACACTGGAGCGAAGGATGGTATGTCACTGTAGTAATCGGCATTTAAAATGGAATAATTCATTTTTTTCCCATCAGAAATTTGCAGCACAAATGTATGTCTTTTAAACCTTTGTGAATAATTTCTAGGTAAGTGAATCTACAAAAATTATATTTAACATTTTAATGTTGGTTTAAGAGAATCTTTTTTTTTTTTTCATTATATTTGCAAGGGGATAGTTGGGATAATTAGAATATGGTGACGGGCAGCAGTGAGAGAGAGAGACTTTACTTTGGCTGGCCACTTTGGAAAGAAATTAGAGAGGGTGCACACATACTGAGCAAGTTCAAAGTGTATAATGCAGTGGCAGTGATTCTTTTTTGGCCTTTAGGAGACTTCTACTAAAAGACAGAGTCATAGTGCAGCAAGCCGATGAGCCATCAAGCTTCAGGGACCAGAGAAAACTGATATTCTCTAGGTGTTGCATGACTTCCCCTCACACCAGTAGAGCAGGGTACAGTAGCCCACAGACATACGAGGGAGGTTGACCATGCATGTTTTATGTGACCCTCAGTCCAAGTCATCTGCAGAGTTCTGCAGAGCGCACCTCTGAGGCTGAGCCTGAAGAGGAATATAGGGAGCTACTGGCATGAGCCCAGTATGGACTTATTAAGGAAGAACAATAGCCATTAGCAGGGCATTTTTTGCTGTTGCATCTGGGTGCCAAATTGTACTGGTCTAAATTGGCCTAGAACAGGGGTGGGCAACTGTGGCCCTCCAGCTGTTGTAGAACTACAAGTCCCATCAGGCATTGCAAAATTGACAGTTACAAGCATGACTCCCAAAGGCAGAGGCATGATGGGACTTGTAGTTCACCAACAGCGGGAGGGGCACAGTTGCCCAGCCCTGGCTTAGAATATTGTGACAATACCAGGAAGTGATCTGATATTTTTCCAGGGGAATTTATTTATTAATTTCAGGTACTTATAAAGCGCCGTCAATTTACGTTAAAGCTTTTCTGAGATCTAAGTGATTGGGTATACATGAAATCTTTCTGTGGGGGCCAGTTTACATTGGGGTTGGATTTTCCATTGGTTTATATATTATTTCAGGTACTTATATAGCACCATTAATTTACACAGCACTTTACATGTGTATATTGTACATTCACATCAGTCCCTAACCCTCAAGGGGCGTACAATCTAAGGTCCCTAACTCACATTCATATACAAGGGTCAGTTTAGACAGGATCCAATTAACCTATCAGCGTGTCTTTGGAGTGTGGGAGGAAACCGGGGTACCCGGAGGAAACCCACGCAGGCACAGGGAGAACGTGCAAACTCCAGGTAGGAGATGCCGTGGGTGGGATTCAAACCAATGACCCTAGTACTGCCAGGCGGAAGTGCTAACCATTTAGCCACTGTGCTGCCAGAATGTCAATCTCTCAGATACTACTTAGGCAATAGCCTTACATGAGAAGACTGTATTTCTCCTGATGGGAAAAGTGTATGACCAATAACTATAGAGGGCAAATCTGCCTCATTGGCTCTGGTTTCTATAGACATAGCCCTGATAAATCTGGCTCAGGTGAGCAGGCCAAGTTTTCTAACGTGTTTTCTGAACTATAAAGCACCTGTTAGGAAGGTATCTGTAGAAAGTGTAGACCTGTGGCTAGAAACTTCATGCTAGGCACAGTTCTTAGAGGATCAAGAAAAAGCAAGTAGGTCTATCACAAGCCACCAATTAGCATTGGGGTCACTTGCCAGGGTCAGTTCAAGTAACAAAGAATCAGCATCAGGGTCAAAAGCTGGGGTTGGCGAAGGCATCAGGGAATCAGCATTGTAGTCAAAAGCCAAGGTCAGTTACAAGTATCAGTAGAAGTATCGCAAGGCAAAATTTTGTGTATGGCACAACAAACTGGCAAGGAAACAGGATGGATTAATCAGCTGGCCAACTTCAATTTAGTTCTGCAGAACTATGACAATTCTATTCAACAAATCAAAGGCTGCAGAACAGATAGGTCATTCTCCGGTTTATGGGGGACCAGAATTCAAGACTCAGGATCTGACCAAGACTTTTTGTCTCACCCGCTCCACCCCCTCTATAGTTCCCCTGCTAAATATATTCACAACTATCTAGAAGTGGCCAGAACAGACCAGCAGAATAAGGATTATAATATTGTAAAATGTTGAATCTTTAAGCTGTACTCAATAACCATGTTTCCCTAGACACTGGTCCGCATGTGCCTTTGGTTAATAAAGACTTGCTGAACACATTACTGTATTACTGTTTAAGATATTGTAAATGCCTATTTTATCTGTCCATGAAGGTTCTCAGTTACCTAGGTCATGGTATATCCAGCAGTAGTTAAATCACATTCACCTGGATCATAACATTAAAGACATTTCGTAGCTTCTCCAAGCCACTTTTTCAGTACTAATGAGTGTCAGAAATACACCCCAGAATTCATATCAAAACAGGTAAGTACCCACACCTTAACCATTGACCATAGAAAGGCAGATGTTATTGTCTAAGAGCTTTCACACCTCCCAGCCTGTTCTTGGGCAATAACATCTGTCTTTCCATGGTCAATGGTCAAGGTGTTGGAGCTACATGTGTGGATAAAATTGCTGGGGTATTTTAGATATACTTTTTAGAACTGAAGAAGTAGCTTGGACAAGCTATGAAATGGCTTCAACTTTACAGAACAAGTCCAATTGAGTGTGATTACCCACTACTAGGTATATCATCTGACAAAAGTATTCCACATCTAAGTGGTAGTTTACTTTGATAATGGAAGTATATGTAAACTAAACCTCTATACCTCATACAAACTTTACCATGTTAATTTATTTCCATTAACCATTTTAATTTTTTTTTATTTTTGCAGCTCTCATGAAAATAATACCTGGTGATTCTGTCATGAAGGTCTTTGCTCAGGCACTTCCTGTTATGATGTGACAACTGTCTCTCGGTTGTGTTCCAGTGTTGTCACCATGTCATTTGTGCTTCACTTGGAGGCAAGAAGCATCTGTGCTGACATACATTGCCCAGGCAGAGTTCAATGTTGCTAGCAGGATGCCTGTCCATAGTAATAATGAGCAGTTGATGCTGGAGTGATTTGCTTGTAGACAGAAAGAGGTTGAAAGAAGCTGGAAGAGATCACTGAGGTGCACAAAAATGATGAAAAGTGTGAAAACAGTATTGTGACAAATTTTTGTTATTTATGATACACAGTACTTTAGAAAAGTATTTGTCATCCAGGTAGGGATCTTATCTCCTTCAAATATTTGTAAGTAATAATATCATGAATAGGATAAAGAAAGGAGTAAATTACTGTAATATATCCATCTTGGTGATCTGAAATTACTGTATTTTTTTTCTTGTTCTGTTCCTCTGTAGAAAGCCTGATGGCAATGTAAAGGTCCTGGAGGTCACTAAACAGCACAAGCTACTTTTCAGTCCCCAAGATCTGTAGAAGACCTTGGTAATTGTATTATATTTTAGATGCAGAAAAATGTGCTCCTGGGCATAGCATAGAGTTACATCCCTGCAATAGGAGGCCTGCTGCAAACGAATAAATGGGAGCAGGATCACCTTGCACAATAACATACCCCCTATGATTTACCAGCTGTTGCAAATATATCTTCTCTATGGCTGTCTCTTACTACAAGCATGTTAACCCTTCCACTGTTTCTGCAGCTGCCTTCCCAAAATCAGTCTATCCAGCCTACAGTAAAATGCTTTTTTTTCAAGCGTTTATAATGTCTGACGCATGACCACAAAATCCTCTGTGTTTTTTGTATAGCCTGTCTTTGGCTCCACTGGTGCTCATGCTAGGTAGCTGCTATAGAAAAGTGTGATCCAAAGCTTACAGTTGTGTCCTATTATTCGAGGGTTGTAACGAACGTAATGCAAATATAGGTGAACATTTTTATTAACTTACATAGGTCATTCAAATTCAAGCAACTCTATGGTATATCTTCTTCTTTTCATTGGATTAATGGCATAATGGATTCCAAGCAGAAGCAACATGCCGTCATTGAGTTCCTGACAAAGGAGGATGGTAGGCTGTCAAACATCCACAGAATGCTACAGAATGTTTAAAGTGTTACCCTGCATTCACTATATCTGGTCTCCCCGGACCCTGCATTCACTATAACTGGTCTCCCCAGACCCTGCATTCACTATATCTGGTCTCCCAGGACCCTGCATTCACTATAACTGGTCTCCCCGGACCCTGCATTCACTGTATCTGGTCTCCCCGGACCCTGCATTCACTATATCTGGTCTCCCCGGACCCTGTATTCACTGTATCTGGTCTCCCCGGACCCTGCATTCACTATATCTGGTCTCCCCAGACCCTGCATTCACTATATCTGGTCTCCCCGGACCCTGCATTCACTATATCTGGTCTCCCCGGACCCTGCATTCACTATATCTGGTCTCCCCGGACCCTGCATTCACTATATCTGGTCTCCCCAGACCCTGCATTCACTATATCTGGTCTCCCCGGACCCTGCATTCACTGTATCTGGTCTCCCCGGACCCTGCATTCACTATATCTGGTCTCCCCAGACCCTGCACTCACTATATCTGATCTCCCCGGACCCGGCATTCACTATATCCGCTCTCCCCGGACCCTGCATTCACTATATCTGGTCTCCCCGGACCCTGCATTCACTATATCTGGTCTCCCACAGTACACAGAACATGGAAATGAAATTTTTTTAGTAAATATAAACTTCTAAATACCTTTTCTCATTAGCAGTTAGAGCAGTCTTGTGACATTTATCAGTGTCCAGCTGAGCACTGGTTAAAGCTTGCAGAAGGAGTTTTATTTCTGCTCCAAGAGGATGTAGAACCCCTGACCTCTGTCTGGACAGTGCTGATTGGCCCCCCAAAAAAAAAAACACCTCTCTAGCAATACACACCAAACTGAGCATGTGCAAAGTGACTCCACACCATATGTCTTATCAGGAGATAAGAGGGGGGCACTAAAAGAAGGGGAGTATCAGAAAAGTCGAGATCAAACAGCCTTTTTACACAGAGGATTAACCCCTTAGGTTCCACAGTGAGTATAACAAACATGTTTTACTACATATACAGACTGATTTTACTCTTGTGGGTTTAGTAACACTTTAAGGAGATTACACCACTGAAGAGAGCAATGTCTTGTCATTGGTGATTCAATGGTGTCATCTCCTTAAAGAAGAATTTCAGGGAAAGAAATTATCCCATGCAGTAGTACTGTATCTGCACTACATGGGTTATTTGCTCGTTTTTGTCTAGGAGTGAGGAGAGCGGAGATATATTCACTTGCATCATTACATAGTTAGTCTGGTTGAAAAAAATATGCATGTCCATCTAGTTCAACCACTTAATCCGCCAATCCTCCCAGTGAAAGACCGGTCCCTGCTGCTCCTGCCAACCAAAACACCCCACCTGGGGGGGGGGCAGTCTTTTGTGGTGGACTGTTTCTGCCATCATCACTCCCATAGACCGTCTCTGGGCATGAGGACGGCAGGAGCAGTCCATCGCTAGTCGTGGTGGAGCAAAGTTTTTTGGAGGATTGAAGGATCAGGTGAGTATAGTTTTTCTGTGGGCCCCTGGACAATACTAGCAGTTAACCCATGCAATGGAGGCACAGCCCCACTGAATGGAAAAAATATATATTTTGCCAAAAAAAAAGAAAGAACATTTGTCGTTCAAGAATTTTCATACAAGTTAATGCCATTGTCAGTTACATCATGATACATAACTTTGTGGAAAATTGGATGACCGGTCGTCCGATTTTATTCATAGTGTGTACCCATCTTAAGGGGAAAAAAAAATATTGGTGACCAGACAAACTATGTAACTATGTTCGACAACCTGACGGCTAATATTGACTCATGATTTCTCCATTAGTTATCTTCTCTCTAAATATCATCCAAACCGTACACTCCGCTCCTCACAAGACTTCTTACTCTCTAGCTCCCTTATCTCCTCCTCCCATGCTTGTCTCCAAGACTTCTCCGGGGCGTCACCCATCCTCTGGAACTCCCTACCCCAATCTATCAGATTATCACCTACTCTACTTGCCTTTCGGCGTTCACTGAAAACCTATCTCTTCAGGGAAGCCTATCCCGCCCTCTGCTAATTCTGGTATCCTCTACTCTTCCAACCACTCCATCCCCCACAGTTTTACCTATTGTACCACTCACCCCTCCCTCCTAGATTGTAAGCTCCAAGGAGCAGGGCCCTCTAATCCCTCTTGTATTGAACTGTATTGTTGCTGTATTGTCTCCCACTATAATGTAAAGCGCTGAGCAAACCGTTGGCGCTATATAAATCCTGTATAATAATAATATTTTTTCCTGGAGATCTGCTTTAAATATTCTGTAGACTTCTATGGATATCAGACAGTCTGCAGACCTCCTTCGTCAAGAACTCAATGATAGCACGTTGCTTCTGCTTGGAATCCATTAGTACCTGCAATGAAAAAGAAGAAGAGGAGCTACAGTATTATAGAGGAAGAGTTACTCTACCAACATGTGAAATTTGAACGACCTACGTAAGTTCGAAAAAAGTTATGCCAACTTTTGCATTACTTTCGATACAAAGGAAGCTTCTGAATCATGTTTGAACTTCACCTGAAATCTGTGGGCAATTAAAAAGGACCTGTACAGAATCACGATATTATGGAGAGCAGCAGTTACATGTACAGTACTTACCTTCCAAATGTTATTCCCCCAACATTTGCTATCTCTCACAAGATTCAATTTCAAGCAAAGTCAAAACTACAGTATTACAGAGGCCACGTGCATTCCTGCCTATTGGTAGCTTAGACACCAAGCATTGCACTATGGGGAGATGGGGGAATACCACTTTTTCCCCCATACCATGACCCAGCAGGTTGGAACTTGGCTTGTAGAACAAGTGAAACTGAACTTTCAATAAAGAAAACATTTTGAGCAGACAGCTTTTTGTTGCAACAGAGACACACTACCTGTAATAAACAAACTTACCTTCCTATTTATAATCCTTTATTGAATGTACACTGAGCTATGTATGCACAGCTTAGTGCTGATGAATGACTCCAATGCACACATTATCCCTGCTAGGCAATCAAGAGGCTGAAATCCCAACAACCACCAGAAGCTGGATTTATCCCTTTATAGAAGAATTTCACTCCCTTCCTTTACAATTTTTCCCCCCTCTTACCTTGTCCATCAAAAAGATATGCACGCACCCAATGAATCCAGCATTGCCTGGCTTCCTCTCTCTGGTTCCTGCACCACCATCTGTCTCTTCCTGGTTCTTGTACTCGGCCACTGATAATGTGCCATGGCATATGTGCGGTGCGGTGGAGTTCACCTGGCACATGTGCGGAACAAAGCCTCTTGAGATGTGTGACATTGGTATCCCAGGAGACACTGGATGAGGGGTGTCATTCGCTGGTCCCACAGAAAAGATATTTTAGCCCCCACATTAGCCCTGGTAGTAGATTTGCTTATTTGCACTATTTAGCATTAGTGGAGAAATTTCTAGATTTCTTTAACTCAATGTGCTGGCTGAATGAAAGAAATCTAAAAATGTATGGCTAGCTTTAGATATGCTTTGTAGTCCTCCACTCCTCCGTACTGCTAGACTGGTCCCTGCATTGTCCCCCTCCCCCATGCTCCAGTACAGCCTTTCTCAACAAGGGTGCCCAGGCTTCTTCAGGGGTGCCTTCAGGCTTCTTCAGGGGTGCCTTGGCAAAATGCTCAAAAATTGTATACAAGCCAGCAGGTGGATCAATCCTGCTTTTTAGTACACAAAGCCACAGGTTTTCATTGTGCACTTTTCCTTGACCTTCTACCTGCCAGCATCCTAACAACCAATGACATCATCAGTTGATAAGGAGGACATCGGGTGCATGCACATCATCCTTGTTTGGCCCTCCCCTGCCCCTCTCCATCAGCACTGGGGTCACATTAGCAAAATGAAGGAGAGAAAATGAGAGAAACACACTGGAATATTAGTCAGTACCAGTGTGCAAAGGTGTAGTTTGCTTTGGAAGAATAAATAATTTCTAACGTTGGGTGTACTGAATGTGTGTAGAATAGTTTTTTACATTTTAGATTCGGGTGCCTTGAGATTGTGCAGAATTTTAAAGGGTGCCTTGACTGAAAAAAGGTTGAGAAACACTGGTCCAGTGGTCTAGGGGGGGTTCCGACCAGGATTTACATCTCAGGAGCCTAAAGACAGAGAATTCTGAAGCACCCCCCCAAAAGAAAGACAGTAAGACCCCTTTTTTCTTGATAAAATAATTTCATATAAATATTCTTATATGTGTAAAGGGGAATGCTGCAGACTTTGGTGTAAAGGTGAACTCTGATGTAAGGGGGTCTCTGGTCACCAGAACCCCCCTTACACAAGAGTTTCCAGAGTTCTGTTTACATCAGAGTCCTCAAAGTTCTCCTTTACATCATAATCTGCAGGGTTCCCCTATATAGTGCAAGGTGGACCTCTTCGGATTCTGGGGTTGATTTACTAAAGGCAAATAGACTGTGCACTTTGCAAAGTGCAGTTGCACTCTGCAAGGGCAGTTTCTCCAGAACTTAATAAATCATGTGCAAGCAAAAGTGCTTTTTTTCCATTTTCTTTGCACGTGATTGGGTATTCCTTGTAAAGTGAATCTTTATCTCATTTACAAAGCTCTGGAGCAATTGCACTTGAATAGTTGCATTTGAAGAGTGCAACTGCGCCATGTATGGTGCACAGTCTATTTGCCTTTAGTAAATCAACCCCTCTGATGTAAAGGGGAACTCTGAGGACTCTAAGAGAGAGAGAATACAGATGGGCACTTCTCTAGGAAGGACACCTGTATGCACATGCCTAAAATGCCCAATGGAAAATCTGGCCCAGGTCCCAACGTCATCCAGACTAATGCAGGGTCCATAGCCCTGCTTTGGATGTGAGGACACCAAGGAACAGCCCATTGCTGGAGCATGGGGTAGCGCTGTCTGCCAGGGGAATGAAGGATCGGGTGAGTAAATATGCTTTTATTCTCCCCAAGACTAAACGAGGCGTTGACCCTCGCAGTGTGGCTGTAGCTACACTGTAAGGCATCATTTTAACATTTCCTGGAGTTGGGCTTCAATGGAATTCATTTAGACACACTGAATTTCTGTATCCTGAAACGCCAACATCAGTGTGGTGTTACAACCGATGGGCCAATCTCTTAAAATGCTTATTCAGATTTAGTGCTGCCACCCAACGTTCACAGGCGGAGTTGCATTGAGCGTTCGCTGGCACAGGAAGAGAACAGCCAGTAGGAATAATGTAGAAATATGTAAACATTTCCGTCTTAAGATAACAAGGAGTGCTGTAAACAATGTAAGAAATGTGCAGCCTGTCTAATGAGGAACAAATATTTGCATATATCTCATGTGTCTCAGAATGGTACAACGTGGGCTTTTCAGCTGTAGATTGGAATGGATTATGAAAATCTCCTTGTTAGGTTTTTTTTTTTTAGAATAGTTTAATGACAGGGCAATTTAATCCATGTTTGTGGCTGCAGAACGGTGTTTGTGAGCTCCCGCTCCCATGTGTGGCTCCAGACCAGAGAGGCTTTGCCAGGAGACTGCAGCCGGTAACTGGAGTCTGCTCTCATTTAAACCCAACAACTCAGACGCAGCTGGTTGCAAGTTCTGCATTAAACCTCTCAGCTGGAAAGATTAATGGATCAGTATCGGGTGACAGTTCTGGAAATCCAACAACTCAGATAATATGTATAAATCCCAGGCTGACTAGTGAGCAAGGCTGCACGTTGGAGAAAGGAAGAAATACTTTATAACTGGATGCATGCTGGGCCAATGTCCCAGGATAGACTGAGGCCATACCAGGCCTTGTTACGAAATAAAAAGGGACTTTCAAGGTGCCACAACACAAGACTCACACGTATGTTGTATCATAAAACATTTGACAATAATTTTATTACAAAAATATTGAAAGTACAATCACAATACTGATTATAAAGCCATCACAGTTTTCTAATGCGGCTTGAAGGTCTGTGCAGTGTAATTCAGCTCTACATGTTTCGCCACAATTTTGGCTTCCTCAGGAGACTTATGAATACTGCAAGAATGATACTAAAATAAGAAAGACTTATCAATACATCAACAAATGAATCAACAAGTAAATTCAATGTATAACAGAATATAACAAGTACATATATGCACAAAAAAGTTTTTAGTTAGTTGGAGGACCATCTTACCCAGGTCAAGAATATATGAATGAAATATTCAAAGATAAATCGATATCCAAAAATAAAGAGTAAATCCTGCACCGATTGGTCCTCAGACTTGGGTGTCTGCAGCCATAGGGGGAGACAAACCCCTTTATATATATATATATATATATATATATATATATATGGAATCACTTAGGATGATAAAAAAAAAACATATACCATAACCATCAAAATGTATATGTATATTTATTATCCCTGCAAAAGTAACACACTAATCACCTACCCACAAAAGCAGATGCTCATATACCCGATGATTAAATAGGGAAATTACATAAACATCCCAGGAAGAGACCCCTTCCAAACAGAAATTCTTCCTCAGTCCATGGACAGCCGAAAAACCCTATTACTGGTTGCTAAGTACAAACTATAAAAAAACACGGGGAAAAAAGAAGAAAAAATGGCCAGCATGAACAAAGCCACCCATAAGCACCATCCATAGAAGTCAGTAGCTTGCCCCAAAATAATATCTGAATGCTGAAACATAAAAATGTCCTCCAAGGGGAAAGAAGGGCAGGTCATGGGGGTGAACACAACCCCCCCCCCCCCAGAAGGAACATAGAAAACACAAGTGCAGCAGCCAGAGACAACCAACAGAAAAGGCTTCCCCTATTGGAGAGACCCCCACCTAGTGGTGTCCACATGAACCCTGGAGAAGCCCTGGATGTCTGTATGGCCACTATTCCAAGCAACCAGAACCCACATCACGGCAGTATTTTGAATAAAAATGCAAAAAATATATTAAAAAACCATATTTATACCAGGCCTTGCTTTACATATAATTCCACTGTTGTAGCCAAATTGGGATAACACCTACTTTATATTTCTTACATGTTCACATTCACATAGCATGACTTAAAAAATATTTAGGAATTGTAGTATACGTTTTTTTTTTATATTCTTTTCCTGACCCTCCACAAAGGAAAAATTCTAGGTAGTTCTCCTTGTTTATGAGGGAGCTGGACAGCTGTGTTTGCTATAATTAAAGGGATACTAAAGGTTCATTTTTATATTTAAATAACAAATATATTATTATTATTATTATTATACAAGATTTATATAGCACCAACAGGTTGTGCAGCACTTTATAAAATGAAGGTAGACATAACAGTTACAATAACAAGACAATTTGGTACAAAGTAGTTTTGCATGGAGCAGCCTGGATCCTCCTCTTCTTGGGTACTCCACAGACACTCCTGGCTCCTCCTGTCTGTCGGGTGCCCCCACAACAAACAGATTGCTATGGGGGCACCCGATTCTCGTGTGTCCATTCACACACAGAGCCATGGCAAGACTCTGCCCCCTCTCTCCTCATTGGCTGACTGGCCGTGATTGACAGCAGCAGGTACCAATGGCTCCCACTTGCTGTCTCAGCCAATGAGGAGGCAGAGACTGTGGACAGCCAAGGGTGGCGTGCACATCGCTGGATCACGATGAGGCTCAGGTAAGTATTGAGGGGGCTAGGGCACTGCTGCACACATAGATGCATGAAGGTAAAAAATCTTTATCCTTTACAACTGCTTTAACCCCGTCTACACTATATAGAAGTTTTAAGTAATACGTGTTTAGATTCACTTTAACATGTTAATGCAGCAGTCATTGTCATAATTTTTAAATTTGCAGTTTTTATTAAAATAATACCAGGTGATCCATGAAGGTCCTTGTTCAGGCACTTCCTTTTATAGCGTGAAATCACTCTATAGGACTGCAAAACTCCCTTGAAGTAGGTCAAATGCAGGTCAGAAGAAGGCCAACTGTACCTGTCAATGAATTCTGGATGTTCATGGAAGCATCTCAAACTGATGCCACAGACATTAGCCTAAAGTAAATGCAAGTCTTAAACTCCTTAGCGGTTTTCCCGAGTGTAACTCGGGGTAATATTACAGTACCAAGAGCGGTAACCCCGAGCTACACTCGGACTTACCATGTGGCGTTCTCCGGGGGTCCCTGCAGCACTTACCTTGTCCTTCGCTCCCACGATGTGTCTCCTGCAGCGTCCCCGGCCATCTCCTCCGGCCGATGCCGGCATCCGGCTTCCGTGTTCCAGTCCCTGTGACATCGGGATGTACGGTGGGAAATTTTAAATTTTTTAAAAATGTCATTTTTGCTGTCATTGCTGTTTCAATGCATTTCACATATATTTTGTCCCTACTGCTTTGTCCTGTGCCCTGCCTGCATTTTGAATATTCTTTTTGCCTGGAAACTTAGAAAAGTCCATGGCGTCCAAAAAGCGTCCCTTTACGTCAAAAGCGGTTTTAGAACAGCGATAGTAAATCAGAACCACTTGCAGAATTGAGTGATAATGATTTGTGGGGAAATTCGTCATCAGACACTGAAAACGATTTTGCGACTTTGCTCAGCGATGTGCGAATTTGCCTCTGTATTTCAAATTTCAGTGTTTTTGGTTTGATTATATTATTGAATTAAATTTATTATTATATTATTATTTTTTATGATTATTTATTAAATTATAATTTATGATTTCGTGTTTCAAGTTTTATCCTATCCGGAATGTTTACTGGACTCTTGTTCGGACAAATTTCAGTCAGTTATTCCTAAAACTTACAGCCTACAATAAAAAACTACATATTTCCATGCCAAAAAATGGTACCGCTTTCAGCACAAAAAATCGGAAAGAATCATACCGCTGAGGAGGTTAAAGGATAAGTTCACGTTTTGACAAAAAAATAATAAATGCACATTTTATTTTTCACATAAAAAAAAATGTGCATTTATTATTTTTTTGTTGTAGGAGCCTGGAAAGCATTGTACCAACAATCTACTGATTGCTGATGCCATGCAGGGCTCCTGCAGATCTGTCAGTATATCTGCTTGCTCATACATCCTGTACAAGCAAGCTATTACACTCTGACAGGAAGAATCAAAGAACTACCACGCCGCCCAGAACATTGTGGTAGTTCATTCAGAACTACAGTACAAGCCAACAGCCACCGAGGCTGTCGAGACTTGTAGTTTTCTCGTTCACAGAATACTGTAAATGAGTGACGCAGCCAAGCGGGGCGAGCGTTTTTTTAACCCTGTGTTAAAAAAAAAAATGTTATTGTGTTAATAAAAGATAATATTGTAATAAAATAAAATTGTAAAAAATAATAAAATAGGAAACTACTGACATCACCCACTGCTCTACTGACACCACCCATGTTTTAATATGTTTTATATATATATATATATATATATACCAGTGTATATATATATATATATATATATACACACACACACAAACACACTCATGCATGTGTGTTTGAGCTTTGGGGTGCACACCCTGTGTTCTAACTCATACCAATACATGAGTTCATTTACCACTAAACTTTCTTGTGTCTATTTCCTGGGTACTAATTCACAGCTAAAGATATCTATACCCATGTGTTTGTAGTAACTTTCATTCAACCAGGTGTGTTAGAGGGGCTGAGGGTGTCCTTGGAATCGAAGTGCAGAACAGAGAACCCAAATTATCAAGGAGCTCCTTCGAGGGTAGCGCTACACTAGTACTACACCCATCAATTACTAATGAACATTCAAACCAAAACAAAAAATAATGTGGACTTCAAAGCAGTAGTAAACTCCGCTGTTGAAGTTGTACCTACAGGTAAGCCTATAATAAGAGTGACGTCATCTTGGCTCAGCCATTCAAAGTACCGGAGCCAGTGAACCCAGATGGAAGACCGGGGGGGGGGAGGAATGACCCTGTCAGTGGTGACAGCACATTGCTGGAGGACTTTGTTCTAAGGTAATGCAGGCCATACTTGGGTCGAATTTCGAAAGAATTGTCTTTAGAAAATCGGAAATTTTGAACATTTTGCAATCCAATGGTGCCACCATTGATTTTGACCAACCGAGCCTTTAATTTCACCTCATGTTGCTACAGAAAAGAATTTTCATGGCCAAGAATTTTATTTTCTTTCCAGGTCACAGCTCATGCTCATTTCTTTTTTCAATTACATTTCTCGTATGATTCTCCCATCATTGATTATAAATTAGTTAGTTTTTTTTAAAAATTCCAACATCCCCGATCACTCAAATTCAATGGTCGCTTGAAAATCATCCGTTGCTGTTGTCCACTAATGGTGCGAAATATTAAAGAAAATTCTTAGAAAACATTTTTCGAAAAAATTATTTCAGAATTTGTCCTGTGTTTGGCCAGCTTAAGTAGTTCATAATGTGCTAATAAGCAGTGGATTTTTTTTTTATTGGTTTTTGAAAGCCTGCAGTTTACTACCACTGTAAAGATACAATAAAAGACAACAATGTTATGTTGAAATGAATACTTAATTATTGACAACAAGATTAAAAAGTATATGGATTCACAATGGATCTTAAAATATCACACAATTTCTCATCACTAAATATGAATCAAAAAGTGAAAAAGTCTGTTCCCAAAGGAAGGAACACTTATTGCCAATGACATCCTAATGAATTTCCATGATTTTTTTTATCACCAACGACACTCGAATGAATTTCCATGATTTGTTTATCACCAACGACACCCAAATGAATTTCCATTATTTGTTTTATCACCAATGACACTCGAATGAATTTCCATGATTTGTTTTATTACCAACGACACTCTAATGAATTTCCATGATTTGTTTGATCACCAAGGACACTCGAATTTATTTCCATGATTTGTTTTATCACTAACGACACTCAAATGAATTTTCATGATTTGTTTTATCACCAACAACACTCAAATGAATTTCCATGATTTGTTTGATCACCAACGACACTCGAATTTATTTCCATGATTTTTTTTATCACCAACGACACCCAAATGAATTTCCATGATTTGTTTTATCACCAACAACACTCTAATGAATTTCCATGATTTGTTTTATCACCAACCACACTCTAATGAATTTCCATGATTTGTTTTATCACCAAGGACACTCTAATGAATTTCCATGATTTGTTTTATCACCAACGACACTCTAATGAATTTCCATGATTTGTTTATCACCAACGACGCTCTAATGAATTTCCATGATTTTTTTTATCACCAACGACACCCGAATGAATTTCCATGATTTGTTTTATCACCAACGACACTCTAATGAATTTCCATGATTTGTTTATCACCAAGGACACTCGAGTGAAGTTCCATGATTTGTTTTATCACCAACGACACTCTAATGAATTTCCATGATTTTTTTTATCACCAACGACACCCGAATGAATTTCCATGATTTGTTTTATCACCAACGACACTTGAATGAATTTCCATGATTTGTTTTATCACCAACGACACTCTAATGAATTTCCATGATTTTTTTTATCACCAACGACACTCGAATGAATTTCTATGATTTGTTTTATCACCAACGACACTCAAATGAATTTCCATGATTTGTTTTATCACCAACGACACTCTAATGAATTTCCATGATTTTTTTTATCACCAACGACACTCTATTGAATTTCCATGATTTTTTTTATCACCAATGACACTCAAATGAATTTCCATGATTTTTTTTTATCACCAACGACACTATTGAATTTCCATGATTTTTTTACAGTGTATTACTCAAATACAAAAGGGAAGTGGGCAGCAATGGCCAGTGTACTTCTAGTTTAATGTGCTTCATGGATAGATTCGCTTGTTCATGATGGAGACATGAAACACTGCATATCATAAAAATATAATACTTACAGCAGACAAGATACATGGGGGTTATGTACTAAAGCTGCATGGTGCAAAATCTGGTGCAACTATGCATAGAAACCAATCAGCTTCCAGGTTTTATTGCCAAAGCTTAATTGAACAAACTGAAATTGGAAGCTGATTGGCTACCATGCATAACTGCAGCAAATTCTAAGTGCATCAGTTACAGTTAATCTACCCCATGGTTATTTGCAAAGAGAATGAAGGAGGCAGGCACAGATATCTCCCCACTTTGGCTCATTAGGGAAAATAATGATTTCTAACACATCTGACCACTGATTTCCACAAGAGTTGGCTGTGCCCTTCAGTATCCCACTGAAGTTGTCGGGTTCAAACAACTGTATTAACCATTTGACCTCCAAAAGGTTTTACCCCCTTCATGACCTGGATATTTTTTACTATTCAGCACTGAACTACTGTACCCAAATGAAATGTGTATAATTTTATGAATAGAATAGAGCTTTCTTTTGGTGGTATTTGTTCACCAATGGGATTTTATTTTTTATTATATAAACTAAAAGAGGTCAATAATTTTTGGGAAAAAACTACATTTTCTACTTTTTGTTATAAAATATATCCAGTAAAATCAAATTTCTGCATAAATGTATGCCAAAATGTGTTCTGCAACGTCTTTGGTAAAAAATAAAATCCAAATAAGTGTATATTAATTGGTTTGTGTGATAGTTATAATGTCTACAAACTATGGTATATATATACTGGAATTTACACAGCTATAGATACTAGAACTCTGCTGTGATTGGCCACTGCCGATCAATAGGTATACAGCCGAAAATCATTGGCTGAAACCTGCAGACAAACTTGTGCTATGTCCAATCACAGCACAGGTCAGCAGGGGGCCTGAAAATCCCAAAACAGACGGCAACGTACGGGTATGTCGCCTAGCCCACAGTAAATGTATTGTGGGTGGGTGGCAAGCGCTTAAAAGACAAATCCCTACTATAGCAAACATATAGTGAAGCATACTTGTAAAATGTGAAAGTCAAGTCAAAAAGTTCGAAATTGTGCAAAGACCCAACCTATGTGTTCCTTGATAATACACAATAATAATTAACAAAAAGATTTTTTTTTTGCATTTTTTTCTTTTTTAAACAATAAATTTGGTAAGTAAGCAAAATTATAAGAAAATATAATGAGTTCCTTTGGATACAGAGTGCCTATGGCTCCATCACCTCCGTGTTCCTCAGCCTTTCCCATAGCAGTCGGTCACGGTTGGAAAGACAGATACAGTCCCACAATCTATAAAGAGGGAGATTTTATTTCTATTTCTTTTCAAACTAAAACAGGTATGACTAGTTCTTTCAAGAAATCACTTTACTGGTGCAAGAATGCTGTGAGGTGGTATCAGTTGCAGCCAGGCTGGTGAAACCTAACCCCCCCCCCGCTCCAGTGAGGGAGACCAAGGGAGAACAGAGCACAGACAATCAGCTCTGCTTCTCTGATTAAAGCCCTCGCTTGCTGTACAGGCTCCCATAAAACTAATGCAAAGCAGCTCCAGGCATGTCATCTCTGGAGGGGTGTACAGTGTCAGGGGGCAGCCTGGACCCTCCATGTAAAGTCATAGAGGAAAAATTGGGGCAGCCTAATGGGTTCCATTAGATAACAAAAATATGAAGTATCCTTCCTAGTGAGAGAGCCTCTACAACAACTGTCCCAGAACCAGATGTCCTGGCAGATGTGACTCATAATCAGTAAGTTGGATTGCCACCGCTTTTTTTTCATTTGATACGACTAGCAGTGAAAAATTTGGGTCAATACCTTGTTCTGCAATACTGGAGAATCATGCTATTATTACTACTAATAATAAAATAATAGCACAGTGACTTAATGTGTGTTAAAAGGGAATGTCGCACTCCCGACCCAACACAAAAATGGAGATTTTAAATGGCCTCAGCCAGCACTGCTCCACAAACCATCCACCGACGCATTTTGCCTCATCCACAGAGGTAACCCAGCCCCCGGAGGGTGGGTCAAAACACATCAGGGGGCATGGTTTGTGGAGCAGCACTGGCTGAGGCTGTCTAATATCTCCATCCCTACTCCAGTGGGGTCGGTAGTGCAGTATTGCCTATTTGCACAGACTTTGGTCACTGGTTGAGTGAGCCTGAACTCCGGCACCCTATCTCTGAGGACCAGGGGGATCGCACTTTGCTCCAAGCTTCATTCTGGGTCACAGTGGCTTGGAAGTTACCACTTCTGTCTTGCAGCACTGGTGTTCCTGGTTTGTATCCTGGTTAGGATCAAGGATTAGTACAGGTTTGGTCCGAACTTGGGTTTGGAGCCAACCTAGAAGGAAGCTGTAACTCTCACCCATAGCCACCCAGTTAACTGCAGCCAGGGCTTTTCCTGCTCTGGGGTGGGGATGATTTTTCATCTAATATGGCCACATGGTGGGAATGTCCAATTGATCGTTTGTGCTGAAGACCGTGCTGGACTGACTGGATCAGTTGCTGGTCATGGGTGGGTGTTTGTGTGGACAAGGTAGGAAGGAGTTCCTTCTACATGTTGTGCCCATGTATTAGATCATGGCAATGAAACCTCTTTGGGTTTGGGCTTCTGCCTTTTTGATACAGTCTTATGGTCATTTCCACGTGTAGACTTGGAAAAGTAGAAAGTAAGGCGCACTCAAAGTCCAAATTAATGCAAATTAGAAGATAGGTTAAAAAGTGTTTATTGAAAGTAGCAACAAGTACATTGAGTCAATACGTTTCTGGGGACTCGCCCCTTCTTCAGGGCTGTTGCTGCATGCTATTAAATAGGAAAAAGTTCCCAATCCAGATATATATTTGGTGGTTATCGGAGGATAGACTGACAGAGTGACAGCTGTTACAGGTGCAGCATCCTGGACGCAATTCATTGGATGGCAGTGGGTGGTAGGCACAGCTTCCTTTTGGGTTCGGTCTGAACCCAAGTTTGGATCAAACCCATGCTCTTCCCTAGTGAGGACATTATCTGTGTAGAGTTTGAAAGTTCTCCCTGAACCTTTGTGGATTTTCATTGGATGCTCCAGTTTCCTTTCACAATCCAAAGGCATGCCAGACGGTGAATTGTCTCCTGTCCAAACTGGCCCTAGCATGTGTGTGCATATGAGATGGTGACTTTGGATTTTAAGCTCCTTGGGGGCAGGGACTGATGTGAATGTACAGCACTGCATAAATTGTCAGCACCATATAAATACCTAAAATAGATAAAATAATATGAAGAACAGTTAAAGAGAATTACTTTGGCCAAATCACATACTCATAAATGTTCTAATCTAACATCTGATTAGCATAACACATACACAAGATTATGGATAGACCAAAAATTGGATTGCAAATGGTATCTATGCTTCAATACATTATGGGGTTTATTTACTAAAGCTGGAGAGTCCAAAATCAGACTCCCTTCTGCATAGAAACCAATCAGCTTCTAGGTTTCATTGCCAAAGCTTCATTGAACAAGCTGAGGTTAGAAGCTGATTGGTTTCTATGCAGATGGGAGTCTGATTTTGGACTCTCCAGCTTTAGTAAATAAACCCCTATGTGTCCATTTTATGTTTTTAGCCCAAGATTTAACACCTTATTCAGAGATTTATTCCTGAATGAAGGTTTATGCACTGTACATTTGCAGATTCACATACTAGAAACCTTCTAAATATTGCTTAATGACATGAATGTATCTTAGCCTGCCTGATCATTCAGATTCACCATCCTCTAGCATAAGCATTAATAATGTATAATATACTGTATATCTGACAGATCGCTGTGATCAGTCCCTGAGAAGGCAATCAGCAAACAATGGAGTAGGTTGTCTCACATCCACATCTACTGGTCCATGCATAAGCTGCTAACATAGTTACATAGTTAGCCAGGTTAGTTGAGGAAAGTCTATCTAGTCCAACCATTATAAATATTAATAAATAGAAAACCTCTATATACAGACCCTATACCCACAGCTGATCCAACGGAATGCAAAAAAACTGTATAAAGCACACTCCAAGTTTGCCCCAAAAAATAATTTTTTCATTATCTCTTGAAAGCAGTTAGATAACCCTTGGGTCAACAATCTCTGGTATTATGACTTATAAATGTTCATATCCAGTTATATTTTGTACATTTAAGAATGTATCCAGCTCTTCTGAAAGCAATCTACTGAACTGGCCACAACTTGTTCTTGAGTCTATTCCACATTTCAGCTCTTACTGTGAAGAAGTCTTTCCATATATGAAGTTTCAATCTCTTTTTCTCCAGACATAAAGAGTGCCCCCTTGTCCCTTGTAATGATCTGAAAGTGAACAACTCTACACCAAGTTCACTATATGGACACCCTATGCACAGGGGTGGACTGACCATTTGGAAACTCGGGCACTGCCCGAGGGCCCGGGGTCAGTAGGGGGCCCCATGAGATACCCCTGGTAACTTTTTCATAGGCTTTTTTGAGTTTGGGCAAGGACACAGGGGCCCCATGATCCCCTATTGCCCGGGGGGTCAGTAGGGGGCCCCATGAGATGCCCCTGGTACCTTTTTCATAGTCTTTTTTGAGTTTGGGCAAGGACACAGGGGCCCCATGATCCCCTATTGCCCGGGGGCCCCATGAGTTGTCAGTCCGCCCCTGCCTATGTATTTATACATTTTGATTATATTCCCCCTTTATCTCCTCTTCTCAAGAGAGAATAAATTCAGTTCCTCTAAACTTTCTTCATAGTCGAGCTCCTCCATGCCTCTTATCAGTTTGGTTGCCCTTCTCTGTACTTTCATATGATAATAAAAATAAAATAATAATATCATAAAAAATTTTAGAAAATTCCACCCATTAATGAAGAGCAAAAGGTTGAGTTCTCTGATAATAAAAGCATAAACAAATGCTTTACAGTTTTTGCACTTTTATCCAGTTGACTCCCATACACCACCAAAAATATAAATCCAAATAGTACCAATGAGGCACTGGTACTGTTGCTCTTTCTTTATTCAGTCTTAAACAATACAAGGGATATTAGAATTTCTGTTTTGGGCACCCCCGCCCTTTCTCACAACACCTAAGAAAGGGTAGGAATGCCTGAAGGAGTCATTCTATTGTTCCTTATCCTTTCTTCTTGAATATATATATATATATATATATATATATATAAATTAACTAGTAAAAACAAAAAGACTAAAAACAGATATTAACTATAGGAGTTAAGAACATTTTTGAATATTCATTTCAATATTCCAGCCATGTAAATAGCAAGTTCCAGTTTATTTGTTTTATCTACACGTGATTGGATAATTATAGAGAAATTCACACAAATTATTGTGTAAAGATTCTCAACCCTTTATAAATCATAATCTTAATGTATAAAATATTGTTGCCTCCTCTTAGTACCAACATAATGATATATATTCAAAAAGAAGGTACAGAACAATGGCAGACTTTACTGGTACCAAGGAACACACTAATATCAATAAAACAGATATTTTTATTACAAGATTTAAAAAACAAAATAACACAACTAACAAAAAAGAAAAAAAAGAGCATTTCATGATCATCACTCAATTATACATCATTTCTTCAGTTGATCATATCCAGTAAACCAAAGAGGTCAACACGTTTCACTTATCTGCTTCCTCAGGACTCTCAATTGGATTTTACAGGAAATTAATCTGAATATAGAAAATATATATTTAGATATTCGCTAATATAACCTTACAAAAAGCATCAGAGGGATCTCATTGTTAAAAGGTATCAGTCAGGAGAAGGGTACAAAAGAATTTCCAAGGCATTAGATATACCATTTAACACAGTGAACACAGTCATCAAGTGGAGAAAATATGGCGCAACAGTGACATTACCAAAAACAACACTGCACATCACCAAAAGATCACCATACCCACAGTGAAGCATGGTGGTGGCAGCATCATTATTATTATTATACAGGATTTATATAGCGCAAACGGTTTGCTCAGCGCTTTACATTATAGTGGGAGACAATACAGTAACAATACAGTTCAATACAAGAGGGACAGGAGGGCCCTGCTCCTTGGAGCTTACAATCTAGGAGGGAGGGGTTAATGGTACAATAGGTAATAGGTAGGGCGATGGAGTGGTTGGAAGAATAGAGGATTCCAGTAATAGCAGAGGGCGGTATAGGCTTCCCTGAAGAGATGGGTTTTCAGTGATCGCCTAAAAGTAAGTAGAGTAGGCGACAGTCTGATAGATTGGGGTAGGGAGTTCCAGAGGATGGGTGATGCCCTGGAGAAGTCCTGGAGACAAGCATGGGAGGAGGAAATAAGGGAGCTAGAGAGTAGGAGGTCTTGCGAGGAGCGGAGAGTACGGTTTGGGTGATATTTAGAGACAAGATCGATTATGTAATTTGGGGCAGTGTTGTTGACGGCTTTATATGTCATTGTTAGTGTTTTGATTTTTATCCGTTGGGCAACTGGGAGCCAGTGGAGGGATTGGCAGAGAGGGGTGGAGGACACTGAATGGGAAGCCAGTGGAGGGATTGGCAGAGAGGGGTGGCAGATACAGAACGGTTAGTGAGGTGGATGAGTCTGGCAGCAGCGTTCATGATAGACTGGAGTGGGGATAGCCTGCGATGATGTAGGCCAGTGAGGAGGGAGTTACAGTAGTCAAAGCGAGATATGACAAGGGAGTGAATAAGTTGCTTAGTGGTTTCTGGGGTTAGGCAGGGTCGCATCTTGGAGATGTTGCGGAGGTGAAGTCTACAAGATTTTGTCAACAATTGGATCTGGGGCTGGAGGGACAGATGGGAGTCTAGCATCATGATTTGGGACAGTTTTTCTTCAGCTGGAACTGGGGCCTTCGTCAAGGTAGAGGGAATTTTGAACAGTTCCAAGTACCAGTTAATATTGGCACAAAACCTTCAGGCTTCTGCTAGAAAGCTGAACATAAAGAGGAACTTCATCTTTCAGCATGACAACGACCCAAAGCATACATCCAAATCAACAAAGGAATGGCTTCACCAGAAGATTATTAAAGTTTTGGAATGGCCCAGCCAGAGCCCAGACCTGAATCCGATGGAAAATCTGTGGGGTGATCTGAAGAGGGCTGTGCACAGGAGATGCCCTCACAATCTGACAGATTTGGAGTGTTTTTGCAAGGAAGAGTAGGCAAATATTACCAAGTCAAGATGTGCCATGCTGATAGACTCATACCCAAAAAGACTGAGTGCTGGAATCACATCAAAAGGTGCTTCAACAAAGTATTAGTTTAAGGGTGTGCACACTTATACAACCATATTCTTTTATTTTTTTATTTTTACTTCCCTCCACCTAAAAGATTTCAGTTTGTTGTTCAACCAAGTTGTACAGTTTATAGGTCACATTAAAGGTGGAAAAAGTTCTGAAATGATTTATCTTTGTCTCATTTTTTTACATCACGGAAACCTGACATTTTAACAGGGGTGTGTAGACTTTTTATATCCACTGTATAGTAAACACATGATCCAGTACAAAACAATAGCAAACAACATCCATCCATTGGACATATATCACCTTACTTGATAGTGATGACTTGTACAACTTGGCCATGAGATGTTTATGTTGAATAAGATACCCCCAAGTGGCTTTGGATGTGGTATATCTGGGATAGAGTGTTCCTTGGTACCAGTAAAGTCCAGAATTGTTTTGTACCTTCTTTCCCTTTATAAAACAGTGATGGATTATATACAGTAATAAAATTCTAATTTATAATGGAAGGAGTGTTTTACTAAATTATCATTTTAAGACTAATTGGACTCACGGAAATAGATATTTAATCAGAGAGCAATTGTACCAACAACCACAGTTTTCATAGTCTTATCTTAACTTACCTGCTATAACAGTTTGTGCAGTGTGTCTAAAGATGACTGTACAGTCCACATATACTAGAGCTGCCTAATGTACACAGAGCTGGTCAGAAACACCCCCACCCCTTTCTCAGCACTGTATGTGGGAGTGGACACTTGTGATGAGGGGTGTGGCTTTTACTACCCACATGGCAGAAAAATATATTTGAAATATATTTGAAAAATATTCTTCCCAAATATATTGACATATATTTGAAATACTACAATTTTTGTCATATTCAATATATATATTTATTTCAGGTACTTATATAGCACCATCAATTTACGCAGTGATTTCCATATATATATATTATACATTCACATCAGTCCCTAACCCTCAAGGGGTGTACAATCTAAGGTCCATAACTCACATTCATACATACACATACTAGGGACAATTTAGACAGGATCCAATTAACCTAACAGCATGTCTTTGGAGTGAGGGAGGAAACCCACGCAGGCACAGGGAGAACATGAAAACTCCAAGCAGGTGGTGCCATGGTTGGGATTCGAACCAACAACCCTAGTGCTGCCAGGCGGAAGTGCTAACCACACAGACAGACAGACACAGACAGACAGACAGAAGGACAGACAGACAGACAGACAGACAGACAGACAGACAGACAGACAGACAGACAGACAGACAGACAGACAGACAGACAGACAGACAGACAGACAGACAGACACACAGACACACAGACACACAGACACACACAGACACACACACACACGCATTTTTAATACAAAATATATGAAAAACATTTTTAAAAATACATTTCATGTAAAAATATATTGGAATGCATTTACATACATATGTAAAAATATATGTTAAAATGACTTTTTTATATGTTAAAAAAAATCTGCTGAATGTATTTGAAAAAAATATATTTTTAAAAATATATATTTTTTAAATATATTCTTCAGAAGTCATTTTAACATATATTTGTAAATGCATTCCAAAAATGTAGATTTGTTTCTTAAAAAACATACGGTATATTTGAAATGTAGTTTTAAAAATATTTTTCATATATTTTGTAATAAAAATGTATTTCAACATGCAGTATATACATATATATATATATTTATTGAAATATATTTTGAAATATATTGAATATGGCCAAAATTGTAGTATTTAAAATATATGTCAATATATTTGGGAAGAATATATTTCAAATATATTTCAAATATATTTTTCTTCCATATGGGTATGCCGGCAAAGAGCACTGGAGTGAGAGGCAAACAATTGCATTTCTGCCAGGAGAAAAGGGTATTTTACAAGATAACTCCACTTTTGTAGGAAAAAAAGCAAATAACAAAAAAATATACATAGTATATACAATTGCTTCAAAAGTCATATTGTAAGTCAATGTTATTAAAAATTACCTTTCTTTTTCAAACTGCAGCGCTGTAATTTTCTGTAAAATGCAATATGGCTACCTGGAGATGTTTTGTACACAGTTGTTGTACACAGAGCGCCCCCAGAAATCTCATTTTATGCTTGAGTGATTGGCTTACTGAATTTCCCAGAAGTCTGAAGTCAGAATGTTGGCATCCCCAAATAAAATATAATTTTTAGTGAGATACTTTCAAAGGGAAATCACGTCTAAAGCAATGCAGACCCCGCCACTTTCCTTGTCTAGTGATAATTATGAAACCACTCCCATTCTCCTTCACTCTGCACATGAACACAGACAAACAAACATCTATTTCAGAATAACAAAAGGTAGGACTCTATATCAAAGTTTGTTAAAATCCCTGTAATGCACACAGATCACCAAGAGGGGAATGTTTTTTTTCCCAACAAAAGTGAAGTTATCCTTTAAGATATGTAAAAGTAAAAATTAGGTTAATATTGTACTATTGTACAGCGCTGAGCAAACCCTTTGGCGCTATATAAACTCGATGTAATAATAATAATAATACTATAGGGTACTACATAATTATAAAGAAAAAACAGGTGCAAGGCTTCCACTGGGCTTTAATAGTTTTATAATACTAATTATAAAATATACTAATAAAATAATTATAATATTAAAATATAAGTCTATAAATATAAACAATAATAATGATAAAATATAATAATGATAATAATAATATAATATGTGTAAATATAATATAATATAAAATAATATAATATAGTATAGTATAGAATAATATATTAATAAAATGTAATAAATAATATAAAATTTAATATAATAATACTAAAATAATTCACAGGCAAATAAAGATTTACATAACACACTAAGGCTCTGTGCACACTGGCTTAAAAAAATGTCAGTGCTCTTAACAGAAAAAAAAACGCTAATTTTGAACGTTTTTGTACTAGCGTTTAGGAGCATTTAGCATTTTTGGGGGGTTTTTGCCAGGAAAACTCTCAAAATCACAAAACAGAAGGGTTTTTTTCTGCCTCTAAACTCTGACCTTAAAATATACCTTTAACGTGCATGGAGACATAGAATAACATTGGTTGTTTCTACAGGCAAAACACTAAACTCCTCTAGGAGCTTTTTTTTTAAGCCAGTGTGAATGGAGCCTCAATGTATTATGTGGATAATAGGTGTAATAGAGTCTACACTATTCAAGACAAGATGCAATTTTTTATCCATTTAAATAAGCAGTATTCTGTGAGTTTTGCAATTTTCAAGTAAAGCTAGGAAAAGAAGCAGTAGTAAATGGAGTCTCCATTGGCATTCTATAGAGGAAGTCTTTCCCCAGGAAGAATGCCTAGTGAAGGTGATTGAGTAGATCTGCAGTTCTTCCTGACCAATAAAACATGTCGGAAGAGAGGGTTGGCGCCACCGATCCAAATGATCAAGTATTGAGTCATCAAGATTATATTATTTTAAAACTCCCAGACTGCAGAGGACTCAGAAGACAAAGGCGATCTCCGCTTCTACAGTGGTCCCTTAAAGCGATTCTAAAGGTTCTTTTTTTTTTTTAAATAACAAACATGTCTATATTTACCTGCTGTGTTCAGTGGTTTTGCACAGAGCTGCCTGAATCCTCCTCTTTTCGGGTCCCCCACAGGCTCTCCTCTGTCCTCCCTCCTGTCGGGTGCCCCCACAGCAAGCAGCTTGCTATGGGGGCACATGCTGCTCCGTGTGTCCATTCACATATGGAGATTTGCCTCGCCCCCATCCTCCTCATTGGCTGACTGGCTGTGATTGACAGCAGTGGGAGCCAATGGCTTCCCCTTCTGTCTCAGCAAATGAGGAGAGAGAGAGACCTAGGACAGGCAAGGCTGTTGTGCACATTGCTGGATCGCGATGAGGCTCAAGTGAGTATTGAGGGGGCTGGGGGAGCTGCTGCAATCATAGAATGCATGAAGGTAAAAAAATGTGAGCCTTTACAACCACTTTAAGTATGGAATATGTATACTTACTGTATACTTATATATGTATATATATTCTCAGTGCCAGATTTATAAGTGGGCAAAAGGGATAACTGCCCTGGGCCCCCCTAACAGAAGGGCCCCCCCCTTCTATAAAAATGATATAAAGCAATATAAAAAATGATATAATAATATGAAATGTATAATAAAAAAAATTGCTTTTATTAAATGTATCTTGGGAAGTAATGTTTTAAAAATGAATTTTGGCAGCTCAAGTGAACCACACAGAGCATTATGACACTGTGCGTGTGTGTGTGCGTGTGTGCGCACACGTGACTTCAGAATGACGCTGTGTCATGTGTATGTGTGATTGTCATTGATAATTTAAACCAACTTTGTGTATGAGGGCCCCCCGAACCTGAAGTGCCCCCCCCCAAGGTCTAACTATAGCTCCGTGTATACATATTGTATACCTACTGTATATTCATATATATACTTACTCTATACTTATTGTGTGCCAAGCTGGACCAATGTAACTAAACAATACAAACCAGTCTTTTGTTCAGCTTTAAAGTGTTACTAAACCCACAACAGTACAATCAGTCTGTATATGCAGTAAAACATGCTTGTTATACTCACTGTGGAACCTAAGGGGTTAATCATCTGCATTGTGTAAAAACGCTGTTTGATCCTGACTTATCTGATCCTCCCCTTCTTCTAGTGAACCCCCTCTTATCTCCTGATAAGACATATCATGTGGAGTCACTTTGCACATGCTCAGTTTGGCTTGTATTGCTAGAGAGGTTTTTTTTTTCTTCTTGGGAGAGTGCATGTGATCAGCACAGGGCCAATCAGCACTGTCTAGACAGAGGTAAGGGGTTCTGCATCCTCCTAAAGCAGAAAGAAAACTCCTATTACAAGCTTTAACCAGTGCTCTGCTGGACACTAATAGAATTCACAAGACTTCTTATGAAAAAAAGGTATTTAGCAGTTTATATTTACTAACATAATTGCATTTCCATGTTCTGTGTACTGGAGACCAGATATAGTGAATGCAGGGTCCGGGGAGACCAGATATAGTGAATGCAGGTTCCGGGGAGAGCGGATATATTGACTGAGGAGTCCGGGGAGACCAGATATAGTGACTGCAGGGTCCAGGGAGACAAGATATAATGAATGCAGGGTCTGGGGAGATTAGATATAGTGAATGCAGAGTCCTGGGAGACCAGATATCATGAATGCAGGGTCCCGGGAGACCAGATATAGTGAATGCAGGGTCCGGGGAGACCAGATATAATGAATGCAGGGTCCCGGGAGACCAGATATAGTGAATGCAGGGTCCGGGGAGACCAGATATAGTGAATGCAGGGTCCGGGGAGAGCAGATATAGTGAATGCAGGGTCCGGGGAGACCGGATATAGTGAATGCAGGGTCCGGGGAGACCAGATATAGTGAATGCAGGGTCCGGGGAGACCGGATATAGTGAATGCAGGGTCCGGGGAGACCGGATATAGTGAATGCAGGGTCCGGGGAGACCGGATATAGTGAATGCAGGGTCCGGGGTTTAGTAAAAGAAAAAAGGCAGCATGCAAAAGCAGGCCTAATTAAATATGCAAACTAATCCCACCCCGAGTGAATCTGGACTGAATTTTAATTTTTTTTATATAAATATAAAAAAGATCAATGAAATCTAAGCAGTCTTGTCAAAGTTTGATGTGGTTTCTATTTTGTTAGTATTAAAAGTTCCCAGCGGCAGCCATATTTCTCATGACATAAATTGCCTTTGTTTTCTGTCACTTCTCTCCTCTGGCTGATAAAGTCGGCTGGATTGAACCTTGAAGACAATCTGCAGTTTTTAATGACATGAAACTCCTGCAATGCTTCTGGAAGCTGGAGATCGCGGCCTCCTAGACTGTGCTGGAGGGGACATTATGGAGCTCAGAGCATTATTTTTTTTATCAATATCAAAAAAAGAGTTTAAAATTCGCTCAAAAATAGAAAGTTATTTTATAAGGCGGACACTGACTCATGTGAAGTGTTATTATTTTTTTCTATATAATGAGAGGTCCAGGCTAAATGATTGCTGAAATACAAGTTGACTGCGCCATCTGCTGCTGAATCATGTTAATACGCAGAGTTGCCTTTATCAGGTGGCTTTTTCATTAGGAAGAGAAATTGAGCTTGTGTGCATTGCCCTCTGCAATCAGTATGCAGTCCCAACAGAATCTGACTGCTTGCTCAGGGATGCTTTTACTATATGGCCTCCAGTCCTGGGGTCTATTAGAGTGGAGCTGTGTCTTCCATACCTCAGAACACAGGGTGAGCTGAGCTGCTGTGTCATTACTGGGAGAGGGAAGTAGGGAGAGCTGAGCTTCTAAGAAACTGCTGGGGGGGGCAGGCGTGATGAGCTGCTGAATGACTGCTGGGAGGGGGGAGTTGTTGAGTCATGGCTAGTAGATGGGAACAGGGTGAACTGAGCTGTTGAATCACCGCTGGGGCAAAGAAGGTGTGGAAAGCAGAGCTATTGAGACACTGCTGGAAGGGGGGGGGGGCACGTTTTTGAGTCATTTATGTGAGGTGGAGCAGGGGGAGATGAGTTGTTGAATCACTGCTGGGAGGGGGAGCTGAGTTGTTGAGTCACTGCTGGGAGGGGGAGCTGAGTTGTTAAGTCACTGCTGGGAGGGGAAGCAGGAGGAGCTGAGTTGTTAAGTCACTGCTAGGAGGGGCAGCAGGAGGAGCTGAGTTGTTGAGTCACTGCTGGGAGGGGGAGCAGGGGGAGCTGAGCTGTTGAGTCACTGCTTGGAGGGGGAGCTGAGTTGTTGAGTCACTGCTGGGAGGGGAAGCCGAGTTGTTGAATTACTGCTGGTAGGGGGAGCTGAGTTGTTGAATCGCTGCTGGGAGGGGGAGCTGCGTTGTTGAGTCACTGCTAGGAGGGGCAGCAGGAGGAGCTGGTTGTTGAGTCACGGCTAGGAGGGGGAGCAGGGGTAGCTGAGTTGTTGAGTCACTGCTGGGAGGGGGAGCTGAGTTGTTGAGTCACTGCTGGTAGGGCAAGCAGTGCGAGCTGAGCTGTTCAGTCACTGCTGGGAGGGGAAGCTGAGTTGTTGAGTCACTGCTTGGAGGGGGCACAGGGTGAGCTGAGCTGCTGAGTTGCTGCTGGTAGAAGGTAGCAGGATGAACAGAGCTGTTGAATCACTGCTGTGAGAAGAGGGGTTTGGAAAGCAGAGCTGCTGAGACACTGCTGGGAAGAGGAGTAGGGGTAGCTTAGTTATTGGGCCACTTCTGGGAGGGGGTCATGGGTAGCTGAGTTGTTTAGTTACTAATGGGAGAGGGGGAGATGAGTTGTTGAGTTACTGATGGGAAGCAGGGGGAGTTGAGTTGTTGAGCCACTGCTGGAATGAAGGAGTAGGGTGAGCTGGGCTGCTGAGAGAATGAGGCTGATTTAGTAAAGGAGTTGAGAATATTCACACAATAAATTGTGTGAATACTTACTGCTACTACTCAATCAAGTGCATATGAAATAAGTGAACAGGAATTTGCTTTTCACATGAATGAATGAGATAAATAGTCACTCAATTTTTATGTGAAGATTCTCAACTCCTTTAGTAAATCCGCCTAAATGACTTGTATGACTTCAGTGCTTCTGATGTGAGTTTTGATGATGAATTGCTCTACAGTGACTGTAAATGCTTGAATGTCCACAGAACCTTGAACGACATCTATACCTGTGAGTTTTTGCAGAGTAGATGTAGTGACCTACATTATAGAAAGATTCTAGATGCTTTTTACTATTCACACCTAAAATACTTGTGTCTATGGAAGCAGGCAGCAGGTTTTTTCTTTTAACGCTGTAGACTAAAATGCAAAGGTGTGAATGTATCCTTGATGTACCTGCTATACTCTCTCATTCTCAGTATGTGCTTGTAAGCCATACCATTAGTCACTTTAAGCCTTGTATGCATACTATACATCCAGCTACAATCTAAGCTCTTTGTGGGGCAATAATTGAGCTGTGCATGCTTTTAAAAGCTCACAATTGGATGAGAGAATTCACATGGGAGATTCTTGGCAGAAAGATCTCAGGAGAACCTGCTTTTTGAAGTCATTCTCCTCGGTGTCCTTGTTTGCGGACAAGACTGAAGGTCTTTAGTTATTTTCTGTGGTTTTTAGCACTGGTGTAATGCATCATTTCACGCCTATTACCCTGTTCCCCCACAGCTGAAACAAAATAAAAAATTATATATATATATATATATCAGGGCCAGCAATAATCAGCTTCAATCAATTATATAGTTTAGTCAATTCAGAACAACGGTAGCACTCTGAAAGAGCTCCAGTGTTTCTCTGTGGAGAGAGGAGAACCTTCCAGAAGAACAACCATCTCTGCAGCACTCCACCAATCAGGCCTGTATGGTAGAGTGGCCAGACAGAAGCCACTATTCAGTAAAAGGCAAATGGCAGCCCGCCTGGAGTTTGCCAAAAGGCACCTGAGGGACTCTCAGACCATGAGAAACAAAACTCTCTGGTCTGATGAAACAAAGATTGAACTCTTTGGCCTGAATGCTAGGTGTCATGGCACCTCTCACCACCTGGCCAATACCATTCCTACAGCGAAGCATGGTGGTGGCAGCCTCATGCTGTGGGGATGTTTTTCAGCGGCACGAACTGGGAGACTAGTCAGGATCGAAGGAAAGATGAATGAAGCAATATACAGAGACATCCTTGATGAAAACCTGTTATCTGGACCTTAAACTAGGGCGACAGTTCATCTTTCAACAGGACAATGACCCTAAGCACCCAGACCATATAACAAAGGCATGGCTATGGGCCAGCTCTGTGAATATCCTGGAGTGGCCCAGCCAGAGCCCAGACTTGAACCCGTTTGAACATCTCTGGAAAGATCAGAAAATGGCTGTGCACCGACGCTCCCCATCCAACCAGAGGTACTGCAAAGAAGAATAGGAGAAATTGCCCAAAAATAGCTCATAAATCTACACTCAGTACCCCATAATGACAAATAAATATCTGTGAATTTATTAAAAAGAAAAAACTGAAATATCACATTGGCATACATATTCAGACCCTTTAGTTAGTTGAAGCACCTTTGGCAGCAATTACAGCCTTGGGTCTTTTTGGTTTGGATGTCACAAGCTTTGTACACCTGGATTGGGGTATTTTCTGCCATTCTTTACAAATCCTCTCAAGTTCCGTCAGGTTGGATGGGGGCTGTCAGCCATTTTCAGGTCTCTCTCGAGATGTTCAATAGGGTTCAAGCCAGGACACTCACAGAGTTGTCTCTAAGCCACGCCTGTCCTGTCCTGGCTGTGTGCTTAGAATTGTTGTCATATTGGAAGGTAAAGAGCGCTTTGGAACAAGTTTTCATTGAAGATATCTCTGCACATTGCTTCATTCAGCTTTCCCTCAACCCTGACCAGTCTCCCAGTCCCTACTGCTGAAAAACACCCCACAGCATGATGCTGTCACCACCGTGCTTCACTGTTGGGATGGCATTGGGCAGGTGATGAGCGGTGCCTGGTTTCCTGCCAAAAACTGAAAAAAGTGAAGGGGGTCTAAATACTTTATGAATGCAATATTTATATATATATATATATATATATAATTTAGAATATTGTCAGCCAAATGTGACACTAAACAATATCAATTTGTTTAGAAGAAGCAGCAACTGTTAGTTGTGGTCATGTGACCAGGGGTGTATTTACCACAAGGCAAACAAGGCATTTGCCTAGGGCAGCATTTTTCAGGGGGGGCAGCACTGCCCCTTGGAAGAAAGGACGGAAGAAGGGACACATGCAGCATGGGGTCCTGGTGGGTTCCGAGAGAAGCTACGGGTTTCATGATGGTGTATGCACAGCCCGACTCTCGTTCCTGGGGATGTCCAGAGCTGTGAAGGTGAGTGTGTCTCTCTCTCGCTATGGAGGATGATGGCTGGTGTTGGGGGGCAGTGGTATTGATAGGCTCTCTCTGGAGGGGGGCAGGGATGTTGTTGGTCAGTGTCAGGCTCTCTCTCTGCGGGGGTGGGGGGGAGCGCAGATTTTTGTGTTGCCTAGGGCAGCACAAAACCTAAATACACCACTGCATGTGACTGCTCTATGTACACTACAAATCCCATAGTCCATCCCAGGAGTGAGCAAGAGAGGGTGACTACATTTCTACATACCATGGAGAACCAACGTAGCCACCCTCTAACAGGTAATCAGTTCACAGCAGCAAAAAAGGCATTTGGAGATTTGGAGGAGGCTGAGAGCAATAGAAGACAGTTCAGAATATGTATATGAATATTATTTTTTTAACCATTTCAATACCGGGCAATTTTACACCTTCCTGCCCAGGCCAGTTTTCAGGTTTCAGCGCTCTCACACTTTGAATGACAATTGCGCGGTCATACAACATTGTACCCAAACTAAAATTTTATCATTTTCTTCACACAACTAGAGCTTTCTTTTGGTGGTATTTAATCACCACTGGGGTTTTTATTTTTTGCTAAATTAACAAAAAAAGACCAAAAATTTTGAAAAAAAACACGTTTTTCTTTGTTTTTGTTATAAAAGTTTACAAATAAATAATTGTTGTTCATAAATTTAGGCCGAGATGTATTCTGCTACATGTCTTTGGTGAAAATAACCCAAATTAGGATGTATTTTTTAGTTTGTAGGAAAGTTATAGAGTTCACAAACTATTGTATAGATCTGAAAATTGATCAATCCTGAAGTACTGCCAGCCAATCTAATTTCTTGAGGTCCAAGAATGTCAGAACAGTACAGATATCCCCCAAATGACCCCTTTTTGCAAAGTAGACAGTCCGACGTATTTCATAAGAGGAATGGTGAGTTTTTTTAAGTTGTATTTTTTTTGTCATTATTTTTCTGAAAATGAATCAATTAAAAAAAATATTTTCACTATTTTTTTTTTTACTTACTGTCACCAGTGCAGTACAGCATCATCATATAACTGGCATGGCGGTGAACAGGGACACTGACTGGTGACAGTATGAAAAAAAAATCTATATATATTATATACGGTATATATATATATTTTTAATAATTTTTAATTTTTTATTACATTTTTTTTTTTTTTTTTTTAAGATTTTTCTTTCATATTTTACTATGACCAAAGTAGTACATTGTTACCATAGTAACATTGTACTACTTTGGGGAAGTGATCAGTATTTTGTTTTTTTTTTACACAATTTGCTTATAGCATAGAATTACATTGGTATAAGCAAGCATTTACCTGAATGACATCGATTCATTCAGGTTTTTTTTTTGTTTTGTTTTTTTTTTGTGCTTAGCTGTGATTTGGCCACAGCTAATCACATGACATTTGCATGTGACCTGCTGTGACCATTCACATCTAGGCACTAGTATACAATGGATGGCATGAATGAAGCCATCCATTATATACAACTCTCATGTGACGTGCTGTGATTGGTCACAGCATGTCACATGGCACCGGCAACGGGGGCCGGTACTCAGATCTGTCATCGGCCGTGTCCGAGGTACACGGCCGGTGACAGATATGCAACCGCGCGAACTGCGCATGTGCGGGAGGATGCCAAATGGCGTGCACCCAGAAAGGTAATACATTTTTGCCGCCGCCAAACGTCTATAGGCCGGGCGGCTAATGGTTAAACCAGAGCTTATTGTCACGTTATGAGTCCTTACAATGACTTATAGGAAAGCAAGCATTTTGGCTTCATATGCTGCAGGAAACAGAAAAAAGTTTGTGTGGGCTTGAAATTTCAGTACGCTTATTTCACTTTCCAGCTCGAATCGCTAAATGGCAGTAAATGATCCACTTTAAACAATTATTTTGGAGAGGGGGTTTGGTGAAATGTGCACAGGCGATGTAAAGTGTGATGTTTCATGGGAAATAAAGAGAAGATTATTTCGATGGTATTATTATTTTCAATTTGTTACATTCCAGCATGACTACATGACTCTACAATGGATTCAGTGTTCTCAAACCATTTGTCTGTGGTTAGGGCTCCGATAGAAATGGAAACACTTTCTATAAATTCCAATTTACTAAAATGTCTTATTTTATATTTTAGGACATTGCGGAGAAGGCAACACTCGCTGTTGTCATCCAACTGCATTAAAGAAAAGTTTTGCCATTAGCCAGTTTTCTCATAGATTGTCCTCAACTGTAACTTCTAGGTGTATTCAAGGTATTCCTGAAATGGTCTAAATGTAAAAAAATGTAAAAAAATTGCAAACAGGCAGACTTTTATTGCAAAAGAGAGATGCAATGTCCCATGAAAAAAGTACCAAAACACCAAAAAAGGGTCAGGGGCTTTTTTGTGCATTTCTTGCACTAAGGAATTAATGAACGGTCCAAAGCTAGGTATGTGGAAACGATCAAAAACGTCTACGCTCTGTCATACCTGCATGGTGTGAATGGAGCCTTACTGAATGACGATGAAATGTCAAGTTCTAAAGATGTTGCAAAGTTTAGGTTACAACTCCATGTTTTTTAAATTTTTAACACAAGGGTCTCCAAACATTCTAAACAAAGGGCCAGTCTACAGTTCTTCAGATTTTATGGGGGCCAGACTGTGGCCAGTGGGAGTAGAAAATGTCCCAATTTCAGTGTAAATAGACTATGTGGTAGATTTACTAAAACTGGTGCACTCAGAATCTGGTGCAGCTGTGCATGCTAGCCAATCAGCTTCTAACTTTAGCTTGTTCAATTAAGCTTTGGCAAGAAAATCTGGAAGCTGATCAGTTCCTATGAAGAACTGCACTAGATGTTGCAATTTATAGTTTTAGTAAATAACTCCCAAAATCACAGGCTCAGTGTGCCCAGTAGGGGGAGGAATTGTGTTCCATCATTGGTATTAGTGGAAGGAATAGTGCCCATCATTTATACCAGTGGAAGAAATTATGCCCCATTGTTGGTGTTAGTGGGAGGAATAGTGCCCCATCATTGGTGTTGGTGGAAGGAATAGTGCCAAATATTGGTGTCTGTGGAAGGAATAGTGCCCAATATTGGTGTCGGTGGAAGGAATAATGCCCCATCATTGGTGTCACTTGGAGGAATAGTGCCCCATCATTGGTGTGAGCTGGAGGAATAATGCCCCATCATTGGTGTAAGTTGGAGGAATAGTGTCCCATCATTGGTGTCAGTTGGAGGAATAGTGCCCCATCATTGGTGTCAGTTGAAGGAATAGTGTCCCATCATTGGTATCAGTGGGAGAAATAGTGCCCATTCATTGGTGTCAATGGAGGAATAGTGTCCCATCATTGGTATCACTGGGAGAAATATTGCCCATTCATTGGTATTAGTGTGATGAATAGTACACCATCATTGGTGTTGGTGGAAGGAATAGTGCCCCATCATTGGTGTCAATGGGAGGAATAGTGTCCCATCATTGGTATCAGTGGAAGGAATAGTATCCCATCATTGGTGTTGGTGTAAGGAATAGTGCCCCATCATTGGTGTCAGTTGGAGGAACAGTGTCCCATCATTGGTGTCAGTTGGAGGAACAGTGTCCCATCATTGGTGTCAGTTGGAGGAATAGTGTCCCATCATTGATGTCAGTTGGAGGAATAGTGTCCCATCATTGGTGTCAGTCGGAGGAATAGTGCCCCATCATTGGTGTCAGTTGGAGGAATAGTGTCCCATCATTGGTGTCAGTTGGAGGAATAGTGCCCCATCATTGGTGTTAGTTGAAGGAATAGTGTCCCATCATTGGTTTCAGTGGGAGAAATAGTGCCCATTCATTGGTATTAGTGTGATGAATAGTATACCATCATTGTTGTTGGTGGAAGGAATAGTGCCCCATCATTGGTGTCAATGGAGGAATAGTGTCTCATCATTGGTATCAGTGGAAGGAATAGTGCCCCATCATTGGAGTCAATGCAAGGAATAGTGTCCCATCATTGGTGTCAGTGGGAGGAACAGTGACCCATCATTGGTGTCTGTGGGGGAATGGTATCCCATCATTGAAATCAGTGGGAGAAATAGTGCCTGTGACAGACTCAACCAGGACAGGGGCTTTAGGAGGGGACTTGGGGCTAGCTTTCTACTCACTGATTATGGACCATGGAGAGAGCAGATCATTCTCTAATGATGGGCAACAATATGATGAACGCTGAGAGCGATGCCACATTCAGCCTCAGAGCTGCAGTTTGGAGATCACTTGATTACAGGGGCAAACTGACCATTTGGAAACTCGGGCACTGCCTGAGGGCTTGGGGTCAGTAGGGGGCCCCATGAGATGCCCCTGGTACATTTTTCATAGGCTTTTTTGAGTTTGGGCAAGGACACAGGGGCCCCATGATCCCCTATTGCCCGGAGGCCCCATGATTTGTCAGTCCGCCGCTGGGCAGGGCCTTAGTCAATGCATCCGCTCAGAAGGGACCACACACAAACAGATCCTATAGGTTTTAGGCCTCATGCACACTGGGTGTCTCTCCAGCTCCTCTGAACGATTTTGCTCCTGCCAGGAAAAAAGCAACTGAAAAGATGCGCCTAATGCCACTTTTTGCACACGTGTTTTAGCGCATTCAGGCATAATTAGGCACGTCAAGCATTTGACTGTTCACTATTGGCCAGAATATTCATCTATTCTAGCATTTATAGTGATTATATCCATTTACAGGCATATAGGCACCTCAAGTGCTTTTTCCACTCAAATGCTCCTCCCCTGAATGCACAAGTGATGTTTTTTTTTCTCAGTCTCTAAGCACTCATCTTCTAATACTCTCGTAGATTTTCATGGACACATAAGCTAACATAGGGGTGCATCCATAATAACTTATTCTGGCCTCTTAAATTAATCAACTGCCAAAAAACACAAATTATGGGTTTTTTCTGCCTCTAAACGCCTGTAAACACCTAGGTGTGGATGAACACATAGGCTAACATAAAAAAAACATCAAATGCTCATAGCCACTTGACCTCTGGAAGATTTACCCCCCTTCCTGACCAGGCCATTTTTTGCTATATAACGCTGATTTACTTTAACTGACAATTGTGCGGTCATGCAACGCTGTACATAAATTACATTTGTCATTTTGGTGGTGTTTGATCACCTCTGGGTTTTTAATTTTTTTGAGCTATAAACAAAAAATAACTGACCATTTTGAAAAAAAAACAATATTTTTTACTTTCTGCTATAAAATATATGCGATAAAAACTTTTAAAAAATAAAATGTCTTCATAAATTTAGGCCAGTATGTATTCTGCTACATATTTTGGTAACAAAAATCAAAAAAAGCTGGAATTTGTATTTATTTACTAGTAATGGCGGCGATCAGCTACTTATAGCGGGACTGTGATATTGCGGCAGAAAATCTGACACTTTGTGGGAATCAGTGAAAGGAAATATAGAAATAAAAAATCATATGACAGATTATTATTATTATTACTATTACAGGTACTTATATAGCACTGTTAATGTACGCAGTGCTTTACATATATATATATATATATATATATATAGTACATTCATATCAGTCCCTAACCCTCAAGGGGTGTACAATCTAAGGTCCCTAACTCACATTCATACATACACATACTAGGGCCAATTTATACTGGAGTCAATTAACCTTCCAGCATGTCTTTGGAGACAAATGTTACAATCTACTTTAAAATGTAAAATTAATATAATAATTTAAAAATGTTCTCTTTCATCCAGTCCATCTGTATAAAGTCCATCATATATGTTATAATCTGACTGCACAGTGTTTGTAGGATCTCTTTTTCGTATTTCAAAATTCAGGTTGAACTTCATCCTCTCAATGAAATTGTCTTTCTTCACTCCACTCATCATTTGTGTTCTCCTTATTGTAGTGAACTCTGATTAGTGACATAGTATACACACAATAATCTATTTTCATGCATTTTTAGAGTCCAATCTTTCAATAATCACACTCCAGTGAACAAAACAACTCGTGCTGATATCCATGTTAAAACGTGGTTTGATGACTATACAAAAAATCATCAGATCACCGGCTGGATTAGCCTCTCACCTTACAGATTCGACCCTTGCGAGTCACATCGTTTTAATAGGATCCCTCTCACAGATCCTCCAGGTTATTATCACTCCAAACGACAGCTCCCACTATGTGCAGATCTCCCTCTGGGGATCAGAACTCCAATACTGGCTCCTTCCCCAGGCAGGGTCACATACTGCGCTAACCACTCACATGTAACATAAAACACAAGCTTCCATTGTGTAATATGTTTATTGCTACAAAAATGGTATAATAGAATGCGCACTTACATCAATTTGCTGTAAATCAGGGCTCCCACCACATGCTTTTGGATGTCATCTGCATGGGTGTACAAAGTACCAAAGAGGTGTACCAAAATGGCCGCCACGCCGGAAGTACGTCACTATGTCGGGCCTACGCGTTGCGTCACAGTACCATGTGACTTCCTCAGGGCCCTCGTTTAAAATCAGTCTGAGCGCAGGAGGTTCACACCACTATCCTTATTGTAGTACTATCCCCTTAGGAGTTGCTGAGTTTTGGATCCCCCTTAAGCCGTGCACAGCCAGGCAACATGCATTTTCTTCCACACTTTGCACTCACTCACTTTGCAGAGGCAGTAAACAGTCCTTGAGCTGGTTTTGTGATTTTATTAAAGGTGTTAATAACTTGGATGGGGCTAAGGAGTATAAGGGATGCCCAAGGAAACTGAAAACTTGAGGACAAACTCCTTAACAACAGATACAGATGTGTACAAAATAGTCTCTCCTTTAAGAGTGTTCCAGCTCTCTGGTGTACCCCAGGTGATTCCTCTTCCTCTCACAGTGCACTGATGGTATTCCCTGGGCAGGGGGGCCCAGAAACTGCCAACTTAGCACAGCAGTCCCATACTAATGATTGGAATCCGCAACTCCCAATTCCGGTTCACCTGATTTCTGTGATAGCCTCTGACTGGTTATCACAGTGATCAGTCACTGTCAGATCCACCCCCGTGTTTTCTTTCTCTCTGAATGGAGGAGAGAAATCATTGTAGGGAGAGGGGAAAAAAAACTGTAAAAAAAAAAAAATATTAAAACATAAAATAAAAAATATAGAAAAAATACCTAGATCACGGTTTGATCTAGACAAAAAAGGGGGAAAAGGGGGGGAAGAAATGCAGATGGACTTTAGAGGCACAGAAACTATAAACACATATTAGTAAAATCACTTGTACTAAGTCATGAAATAACATCTTTCAGTTTAAAAAATCATTGTACAATCCCCCCCCCCCCCCACACACACACACTTTTTTTTTGCTCAAGGTTTGATCTAGGTTAGTGCCGGAGTTAGTGTTTGGGTCAAGATCAGGGTCAAAGGTCATGATTGTTTAAAATTTTTTAAAATTAGTATCAGTGTCAGTTAGTGTCAGTGAGTTTTAGGTAGGACAAGAAAAAAAAAAAGCAAAATGTGCACTATTCTGGGCTATACTACGGGTACAAACAACATACACATAGGAGGTACTGCTGCAATCGTCAGGAACTGGAGAATTTATTTTGGGTTGTTCTTTGGTGGTAGGTAGTGGTAGTCACAAGAAACACACAGCTAAATAAAAAAAAAAAGATTTTGTTTTTTTTTTACTATTTCGGACTAGTATTAATTTGATAATAAAAAAAAAATCAGGAGATATCGATTCCCATTTACCACAAAATGAAAGCCCAATTTGTACTAAAAAAAAACAAGGCATAATCCACCTGGATGTACAAGGTAGTTGTGATTGTATGGACGGTTTTACTAACACATGTCAACGTTGCAAAATTTTACTTAGGCATTCAGATTTGCTTTACCCTTAGGCATGAAGGGGTTAAAATGTATATAAACCCATAACTGGCTCTTTTGGGTCCTTTTTGGTTTGTTAAAAATAAAATGGAAAGCGTGTTGCTACTGTATATGTGTTCTGTAGAAGTAAAACAAAATACCTGTTGATACTGACCTGTTACGCAATTCTCAGCTCCCTCTATGTGGACTGCACACCCAATCTCACTGGAGATGGAGAAGAGAAGAGGGGACGTGTTCTGTAGTCCTGTCCTGGGGTGACAATGCGGTTTCTCCATAGATGCAGTGCTCTGATCAGGGGCGGACTGACAACTCATGGGGCCCCCGGGCAATAGGGGATCATGGGGCCCCTGTGTCCTTGCCCACACTCAAAAAAGCCTATAAAAAAGGTACCAGGGGCATCTCATGGGGCCCCCTACTGACCCCGGGCCCTCGGGCATTGCCCGAATTACCAAATGGTCAGTCCGCCCCTGGCTCTGATTAAAGTGGTTGTAAAGGCTCAAGGTTTTTCCTTTATGCATTCTATGCATGAAGGTAAAGACACCTTCTCTGTGCAGCATCCCTCCCAGCCCCCCCAAATACTCACCTAAGCCCCCTCTTCATCTAACGATGTGCACTGGAGTCTTGGCTATCCTGGGACTCCCTCTTCTCATTGGCTGAGACAGCAGCTAGAGCCATTGGCTACCACTCCTGTCAGTCTGAGCCAATGAGAAGAGAGGGAGGTCAGGGCAGAGCCACGGCTCCATGTGTGAATGGACACACGGAGCAGTGGGTGCCCCCATAGCAACTAGCTTGCTGTGGGGGCACCCAGCAGGAGAGAAGAGCCAGGAGAGCCTGCTGGGGACCCGAGAAGAGGAAGATCTGGGCTGCTCTGTGCATAACCACTGTACACAGCAGGTAAGTATAGACATTTGTTATTTTTAGGGAAACAAAAATGTAAGGCTTTAGTATCACTTTAAGCATTGTCGCTGTAGAACAGGAAGTGTATTGCTGGCAGGATCACCGCATGAAAATAAAGGGAAAACCGCCTGACAAAAGAAAACTAATGAAGCCACCACATCTAAGAATTGGTAAATTGCCATGTATTACCGTTTTATTCTTAGGCTTAGATACACTTTAAGACAAGGGTGCTCAACCTGTGGCCTGCGAACCCTCTGTTGTGGCCCATGACCTCATGCTCTGGGATGGCAGGTTGGCAAGCCCAGATCACAGGCTGCAGACCCCACCATTCCAGAACATTAGAGTGCATGGAGCCGGTGTTGGCAGCAGAGGAAGCAATTGGCCATGGAGGGAGTAGCAGCCGCGTAAGGCAATGCTTCCTCTGTAGTGCCGGCTCCTGTCCCAGGCGGAGTGATACCAAATGAGACGTTCCTAGCAGCCTGGAGAGCTATGACAGCAGAAGGTCAGTTTAATAACCACTTCAATATACTTATACCCCCCCCCCCCTTCCTACCCAGGCCAATTTTCAGCTTTGAGCACTGTTGCATTTTGAATGACAATTGCGCGGTCATGCAACACTGTACCCATATAACATTTTTATCATTTTTTTTCACACAAATAGAGCTTTCTTTTGGTGGTATTTAATCACCACTGAGGTTTTTATTTTTTACTAAATCGAACAAAAACACCTGAAACTTTTGGAAAAAAAGGCACTTTTCTTCGTTTCGGTTAAAAAACTTTGCAAATAAATAACATTTCTTCATAAGTTTAGGTCAAAATGTATTCTGCTACATTTCTTTGGTGAAAATAATAATAATAATAATTAAATTTGCATTTTTGTTTCAAATATTACTATTATTTTTTATTTTCTAATACATTTTTTTTCTTTTTTTTACTATTTTATTTTTTAGCACACTGTGACCAAAGCAATACAAGGTTACCATAGTAACATTGAACTACTCTGGGCAAGTGATCAGGATTTTTTTTTTTTAACACATTATGATTGCTAATACTGATGTATTTCATTGATATTTGCAATCATTGTTACTGAATGAATCTGATTCATCCAATCTTTTGTTATGATTAGCTGTGATTGGGCAATGCTGATCACATGATACAGATGGGCTGTGATTGGCCCTGTCTGTATCATGTGACTGCCTTGATCAGTCACTGCTTAAAACATAATTGTACACAAGGGATGGCATGACAGGAGCTATCCATTGTATACAATTGACATGTGATCTGTCTTGATTGGTCATAGTGGTCACATGACACTGGCAACAGGCCGATGTAGTGATATGTCATTGGCTGTGTCCCGTGGACAGATCGCACTGCTGCGTGGCCCCGCGGCCACGTGAGTGGCTGATTTTGACTCCCAGTCACAATGGCGAGTATCAATCTGCTGTAGGCCGGGCGGTGTTAAACATCACATGTACAATGGGCATAGTAGCACTTTTAAAAAAGGGTTATTAGGCTGCTTTCACACTGATCCACAGGCTTTCCTGATGGTTGGCTGCACTGAACCATAGACTTCTATTATATCCTGCTGGTTTGGTGCCCCATACTTCTAAGCAGGGGCGTCCCTAGGGTTGGTGTCACCCGCTGCGATAACACTTGGTGACACCCCCTCCAACGATCCCCGCAGGATGGATCGGATCTGCGGATTGAGCAATGGGTCAGACTCCGATCCATTATGCTCCCCATTCCGCAGATCTGATCCATTCTGTGGGGATCGTCGGCTTTCTTTACAACTTACCTTTTCGTGGATCGGGTCCGGTGTCACCCCATATGGGTTGCATGCCGATGATCCCCGCAGGATGGATCGGATCTGCGGATTGAGCATAATGGATCAGACTCCAATTCATTATGCTCCCCAATCCGCAGATCCGATCCATACTGCGGGGATCGTCGGCTTTCTTTACAACTTACCTTTTCGTGGAGCGGGTCCGGTGTCACTCCATGCGGTAGGTGTCACCCGGTGTCTATGACAAAGCTCAGCTAACCCACAGGAAAGCTGCAGGTGCACTGTGCTACAGGTAACCCGCAGAGCCATCAGTGTGAAAGCAATCCTATGGGGAAGGGGGGCTCAAGACAGTAAGCACTCCTTTACATTTGCAGTTCGGGGGGGGGGTGGTAAAACCCCATAGATGTGTTTTTATCACCACCACCACCCCCAATCACTGGTGTAGCGTCAGGGCTTGCAATGGTGACAGCATATACAGGGACCTGTTGGAGACCGAGGGCCACCTAAGTGATTTGGTAACCATTCCTGGGCCCCAATGAAATGAAATGGTTCAGAATTTCACATTTTATATTTTGAACAGCATTATGAACATTTTCCTCCTGCAACTCCTGAAAGCCGGCTTCTCTTCCTCTCCCTCCCACTGGCATTTAGCGGCTGCAGGAGGAGAATTTTCATTATTCTGTTCAAAATATAAAATGTGAAATTCTAAACCATTTCATTTCATTGTGACCCACGACCAGTTACTAAATCACTTAGGTGCCCCTCGCTCTTGAAAAGGTCCCTGTATATGCCGTCACTATTGCAACCCCTCACACTACAACAGTGGTTGGGGGAGGTGATAAAAAACACATCTCAACTATGGGGTTTTTCCACCCCCACCCCAAAACTTCAAATGAGCTCCTGAGCCCCCCCAAATAAACCTGCTTTCACCCCGATAGCTCTGCAGGTTCCAAACGTTGAGCACCCCTTTGAGGCTCCATTCACACCTATGCAGTTTGTCTTTTGTCTGTTTTGCAGTGCTTTTCACAGTTTGTTTTGCATTTTTCTACACGTGTTTTTGACGTGTTTTTACTTTTTTTTGTTCAGCTTTTTTTTTTAAGTGTACATTTTTTTTTGCTGGGCAGAATAAAAATGCAAAATGCGGCAAAATCGTGGCAAGAACGCACTACCATGCATTTCATCAGATTCTCCTTTGAACTCTATTGTAGCAAAAACGCTGCTTTTTGACTTTAGAAAAGTCCCTGACCCTTTCCAAAAATGCAGCAGCTCAAAAAAGCATACAGTATATGTGAATATGTTCCAGAGGAAACCATGTTTAATGGACTGTAGTACATTTCTGCAAAAAGCACTAAAAAAACGAATTGGTGTGAACAGAGCCTTAGACATCTCATCCAAATATTATGATTGTTTAGCAGCTATTGTGTCACTTTTATCTACAACTGAACCTGGCCATAGTCAATGACACAATCCCACAGCACAGTTTATGCCCATTTGAAGTAATCACTAAGTTGTCAATAAATCCTCTTCGCTCCTACCATGACCTCCTGCTCTCTAGATTCCTTGTCTCCTCCTCCCATGCTCATCTCCAGGACTTCTCCAGAGCCTCCCCCATCCTCTGGAACTCTCTACCCAATCTATCTATCGCCTACTCTGCCCACTTTTAGGCGATCCCTGAAAACATATCTCTTCAGGGAAGCCTATCCTGCCTTCAGCTAATAATGGAATCTTCTATTCCTCCTAACAGTTCATACCCCACAGTTATTACCTTTTGTACCACCAGCCCCTCCCTCTTAGATTGTAAGCTCCAAGGACCAGGGCTCTCCTAACCCTCTTGCATTGAACTGTATCATTGCTGTATTTTCTCTCTTTATATTGTATAGCGCTGAGCAAACTGTTGGCGCTATAGAAATCCTGTATAATAATTATAATAATAATAAATAAAAAAAACTAAAAAATTAGATTGATTAGAATTTCATTTAAATACATACATGTGCTACAATCTATGATTTTTTGCACAAGGAACATGGAATTAAATGATGAATATTTTTCTGAAATATGTACAAACATTCTAATATGATGTAAATCAGGATCTGATCTATGAAGGCATTTCTACATAGCTTACTATTTGGCGCCCCCTCCTGACTCTTCCAATACATGTCAACTAAATATGCTTAGCATAAATTCTCATCTCATTTTTCAGAAAGATTATCTGGTACATCAATTATCTTATTATTAAACTAAATAACTGTTGTAATAAAAAAAAAAAAAAAAAAAAACATAATTCAATTTAAAATAAAATATCATATAACACAACCTTTGTCACTTTACACACTGTGTGTTGTTCATTATACTTTTTTTTATTTGCACTTCCAGATAAAGTGATATTAAATCCTATTTTGTCACCTGCAAAATTATTAAATCAACCCCTAGGTGTAGATGTTAGGACCATGTTATTAGTCTTCTGATGATTATCCCAGCCTATCCTCCCATTTCATTCAGTGGCCCTTTTTCCTTTCTAAAGGTTCTTTCACACAGGCCAGATCCAGACTGGGACAAAAATTATAGGCCCAGGCAGGGGCGGACTGACCATTTGTAAACTCGGGCAGTGCCTGAGGGCCCGGGATCAGTAGGGGGCCCCATGAGATGCCCCTGGTACCTTTTTTCATAGGCATTTTTGAGTTTGGGCAAGGACACAGTGGTCCCATGAGCCCCTATTGCCCGGGAGCCCCATGAGTTGTCAGTCCGCCCCTGGGCCCGGGCATTTTAGAATGTTGGGGGGCTCTGGTGAGAGAGGAAGGAAGGAAGGAAGGAAGGAAGGGTGGGTCGGTCATGTACCTCATAGGAGAATGAAATGACGAGGTTGGCCTCACTTGTGTCACTAGCCCTGACCCCACTGGAAGTGGAACAGAGGGTGCCTAGGGACCAGGGGGAAAAGAGTGCCAGTAGATGTTGTTTGCAGCTCTCGTGGTTGGTGACCTTGGAAGACTGATGAACCTCCAATTCAGGCACCGTAGTAATATGCAGAGCTGGTATGGTAGATCGCCAGGTGTGCACCAGAGCAAGGCAGGAAGCAGGGATGGGAGAAAGGAGCAGTGTCAAAAGAATAGCCGGGGTCATCAATGGGCGGACAGCGAGGTACCAAATCATAAGCAAGCCAAAGTCAGGAGCAGAGCCGAAGTCAGGAACCAGTATCAAGCAGGACAGTAATCAGAGTCAGGCCAGGAACAAGCCAGGTCAGCAACAAGGAAATCACACAGGATCGAGCAGTAAATGGGAAACAGCTGAAGACCAGTCAGCACTCAGCATAGGCAGAGGCACTTTTTAAATAGTCTGTCTGGCGCCAATCTTCACAGTGCGTGTGCCTGATCATGCATTTCTGTGCACATGCGCGCGTCTATTCACCAGCCGTCTCACGGGAATTCCCTTACAGAAAGAAAGAAAGAGGAAGGAGAGAGAGCTCAGAGCCCCAGGGGACATGATATCCTGACAGATCTCCTGCAGCAGCTACAGGGAGGGGGGTACCTGGCAGCGCTGCAAGGGATGGGGGGGGGCAGCCGCTGAAGGAGCATACATGAGCTATTGCAGCAGGAGATGGATAGGAGGGTTGGCCAGGCGGCACATAGAGGAACCGATCTGTGCATTTCTCTCCTGCTGCCACTGAATTCCTGCAGGAGGGAGAAGAGGAGAATTGGGCATGCAGTGGCTGCAGGAGAGAAATGCATGGATCGGTTCCTGTATGTGCTGCCCGGCCGCCCCTCCTATCCAGGCAGCCCAGATCCATCGGGCAACTGCCTGGTGTGCCCTATGGCCACTCTGGGCTTGACACAGGAAGTGATTACCAAGTAGGCACCAGCCTATGAGCCCCACATCGTTTAAAGGCCCCACAATATTAACATCAGTATAAACAATATTGATTTGATCTTGAAAAAAAATCACAATAAATGAAAAATTGAATCAACTCAAAGAAACAAAAACTTTACATAACGACTCTGTACAGAAAAACAGTCTAGAGCGGACATTGGAGGCAGGACAGCTCAAGATGGACGGTGGGAGCTACACAACTTTTTCTGGTAACCAGCAGGTAATTGGCTGCTTGCAACCAATCATCTTCTGTTTAACCTGAAATGTTAATGTGACAGTTCCCGCCCTCCGTCCCGGAGCCTCCAATGTCTGCTCTAGACAGATATGCCTCCTGCAATCCATCAGGAGCTGTCCTGCCTCCGATGTCAGCTGTATACTGATGTGCCTCCCACCATCCATCCGGAGCTATCCTGCCTCCGATGTCAGCTGGATGAGGATGACAGAAGTCATCAGTAAATGGCGGGATTGCGTACGGTCTGAAAGGGACAGTAACCTGGTCCAGATCCGGACCACGGTCCGCCATTTAGTGATGTCTGGTAAATATCATCACAGTAGCGATACTGTGACTATACATAATGTTCGGCTCCTGTCGAATGTTTAAATATTCAGACTTTCATTCAAACACCCGAACAGCCAATGTTTGGTCCAAACACAAGTTGGAGCCTTGCGCTCATCGATATTTCACACACATCTACACACAGCACCGAATCATGTTGCTAAAGTTCCACCCAGATATTGATTAACTTGGCTACAGTGGGTTTTATAAATTAAAGGAAACTTCAGTTGACCCTTTGAGAAGATCTAATAAAATCCTGGACAGTCTTGAACATATTACTGGAGAGAAGCAGAAGATATCAGTCTTGTACAGGTATCATGGAAAGATAGCAACTAGGGAAGATGTATACTATTACAGCGAGCGCATCAAATTATTCCAGACAGCACAGATGGAAATGCAGTTCTATGCCTCAACATCATTTGCCTTCAAGATGCTAAAATATTGATACCTTCTGCAAAAAGATAATCCCCAAATGATGTACGGGGAAGGAATTAGAGCGTGAGGGTTGCTGGAGTGAGATGAAGTAAAACATTTAACAAGCATAGATTATCCATAGCACTTCACATTTCTATAACATGTATCTAAAATGTATGATATGAATACAGCCGCATCTGGGTCAGAAAAAAACGCCGGCGCTGCCTGATGGTTCACTCGGCTATGAATTATAATAAATATAAATGAGCAATACTACTTAAAGTCCAACTCCACCCAAAACTTTGTGTTTTTTTTACATTTTGGATAGATTTGGGAAGAGTTTAAACCTTTGTCAGCTTCTGTGTTATGTGACTGCTGTAATTGGCTCTCACGGTGATCATTTGAATGGGAGTCTGTCTTGCTGGCTTCCAATCAAAAGCCTTGTTTGAGAGCATGAGCTGCAGGTGACAGCTAGGTCAGTGTGCAGGGAGTGTGCAGCAAGTGTGCTCTCAGGACACAGCCCCATGCGGCCGTGGTCGCATATGTGTGGTAGCTAGGTATTAAAGCCTACTTTTCTTGCTGCCTCATATATTATTATTATTATTATACAGGATTTATATAGTGCCAACAGTTTGCTCAGCGCTTTACAATATAATGGGAGACAATACAGTTCAATACAAGAGGGATTTGAGGGATTTTGCTCCTTGGAGCTTACAATCTAGCATATATGCATGAAGCAGTTGGCAAGAGGTTAAAGGTTATTTTAAACTATACAATTATAATTTGACATTAGTAAACCATGTCCCAATCAGACCCACATCTATAGGAGTGCTGGGGTGGACTAGCCTGTGCCCCCCCTTTCAAAACTCAGGTCTCTGAGAGGGGCATCCACTGAACCATGACACAGTCTAATGAGGTGGACACTCTGATGGGGACACCTGATGTAAGATGGGAATTTGATGGGAACTCTGATGTAAGGTGGGAATCTCATGAGGATACCTGGGGCACTCTGATTGGACATCTCATGTAAGGGGGTACTCTAAGGTGAGAATCTGATGGGGACCCTGATGTAAGAGTGCATATGGATGGGGACTACAGTGTAAGGCAGAATTCTGATAAGGAACTTGATGTAAGGGAGCACTCTGATGGGACATTTGATGTAAGGGAGCACTCTGATGGGACATTTGATGTAAGGGTGCACTCTGATGGGACATTTGATGTAAGGGAGCACTCTGATGGGACATTTGATGTAAGGGTGCACTTTGATGGGACATTTGATGTAAGGGTGAACTCTGATGGGACATTTGATGTAAGGGAGCACTCTGATGGGACATTTGATGTAAGGGAGCACTCTGATGGGACATTTGATGTAAGGGAGCACTCTGATGGGACATTTGATGTAAGGGTGCACTCTGATGGGACACCTGATGTAAGGGAGCACTCTGATGGGACACCTGATGTAAGGGAGCACTCTGATGGGACATTTGATGTAAGGGAGCACTCTGATGGGACATTTGATGTAAGGGAGCACTCTGATGGGACACTTGATGTAAGGGAGCACTCTGATGGGACATTTGATGTAAGGGAGCACTCTGATGGGACATTTGATGTAAGGGGGCACTCTGATGGGACATTTGATGTAAGGGGGCACTTTGATGGGACAGTTGATGTAAGGGGGCACTCTGATGGGGACATTTAATGTAAGGGAGCACTCTGATGGGGACATTTGATGTAAGGGAGCACTCTGATGGGACATTTGATGTAAGGGAGCACTCTGATGGGACATTTGATGTAAGGGAGCACTCTGATGGGACATTTGATGTAAGGGAGCACTCTGATGGGACATTTGATGTAAGGGTGCACTCTGATGGGACACCTGATGTAAGGGAGCACTCTGATGGGACACCTGATGTAAGGGAGCACTCTGAAGGGACACCTGATGTAAGGGAGCACTCTGATGGGACATTTGATGTAAGGGAGCACTCTGATGGGACATTTGATGTAAGGAAGCACTCTGATGGGACATTTGATGTAAGGGGGCACTTTGATGGGACAGTTGATGTAAGGGGGCACTCTGATGGGGACATTTAATGTAAGGGAGCACTCTGATGGGACATTTGATGTAAGGGAGCACTCTGATGGGACACCTGATGTAAGGGAGCACTCTGATGGGACATTTGATGTAAGGGGGTACTCTGATGGGACACCTGATGTAAGGGGGTACTCTGATGGGACACCTGATGTAAGGGGGTACTCTGATGGGACATTTAATGTAAGGGAGCACTCTGATGGGACACCTGATATAAGGGGACACTCTGAAGGGACACCTGATGTAAGTGGGCAGGGAGGGTGATCGGCACAGTAGAGGGGTAATTACTAGAACCAATGCCCTGCATGGCTCTCTCTGCAGCATCTGAAAGCTGGATTCTTCTCCTCTTCCTCCCACTGGTTTTCAGCTGCTGCAGATAAAGCAAATACAGGGGTCGGTTCCAGTAATTGCCCTCCCCCGACCACCATGCCGATCACCCTGCCTGGGCACATCTGAGTCACCCAGCTGCCTGGGCCTCCACAGTGCCGGCTTTCCTCCTCTGCTTCCCACCGGCAGCTGCAAGCATACAATAGGATCCTTCAGGATGGAGAATGGGGGAAGGGTCCTAAAATGTATCACATTAACCAGCGCCTTCCTTTCCTGAATGAACACAATGATTGATTGGTACTGATCATTCACTGTGTCCATTCATGACTGAAGCATAATAAACTGTGTTTTGTTTTGTTTTTTTAAGGGGGCCCTGCCAGGATGGCTGTATGGGGCCCCGTGGTTTCTAACAGCAGCCCCGTGGTCTTGTATGCTAAAGAAGTTTGTCAACCAGGTGAATATAGGTTGGTGCTTTGCAGCTACCAAGAAAATATTCAATGACATCCCTGGATGCTTTACAAGCAATTTTCTTTGGCCCCACTAACAAATCTTCCAACCACTTGTCATTGAGGATGTATCTGATCTGTAGCTCAACAAAACACTTTCCTTAATATTGGCATCAGTTATTCATGGAAACATCTGTCTCCAATAATGAAAGCCTTCACCTAGTTCATCTCATTCACAAAATGTATGAGAAGCGGAGGAAAAATTATCTTTGTTGGGAACCAGGGATTTTTTTCAGCGGGAAAGCAGGGGAATGCAGTTCTGGTACCTCCAGCACTAAATGTATGTACTGGCAAAGGGTGTTGGGTGTGCTGGAAGGTCTGTTTATGCTGGCTGTTTGGGGAACTATTGTCACTGGAGAGGATCTATTTTTCCATGGTGGTGCTTGGGGGGGGGGGGGGGGGGTCAGTTGTTAAGGAGAGGCAAATTGTTCCTGGCTGCTGGAGAGTCTATTGATGCTGGCTGCTGGGAGATCTGTTGTTGCTGCTGGGGGTCTACTGTTGCTTGGGATGTCAATTGTTGCAGGAAGGGATCTACTGCTGAGGCAGGGGCTTATTATGTTTGGCAGCTGGGGGTTCTACTGTCACTGGAGAGGATCTACTTTTTGTATGGTGGTCTATTGTTGCTAATTTTGTAATTAGTAGTCAAAAATCTATAAGATATACCAAAAAGTGTTTAGGAAGCAACATTGTTGTTGTACAGTGTTATGTAAGATGTTATATAAGACAGATAGCAGCAGTGGTGTCATTAGGGTTGGTGTCGCCTGGTGCGGTAAAACATGGTGTCACCATATTTTAACACAACCCCCTCAATAATTTTTTTACCCCCTCTCCACAAAGTACAGACCCCCTCCCTGAGCACAGAAGAAGAGGGGGAGCAGAGTTGGAGGGATGGAGAAGAGGGGGGGTAAGTAGAGTTGGGAGGATGGAGAAGAGGGGGGTTGAGAAGAGTTGGGGGGGATGGAGAGAATGGGAAGTGAGCAGAGCTACATAGTTAGTCTGGCTGAAAAAAGACAAAAGTCCTTTCAGTTCAACCATTAAAAAAAAAAAAGTGATAACCCTACACCCACAGTTGATCCAGAGGAAGGCAAGAAACCCAGGAAAGCATGATCCAATTTGCTCCTGCAGGGAAAAATATTCCTTCCTGATCCATCGAGAGGCAATCAGATATTCCCTGGATCAACATTACCTATAAATGTTATAACCAGTTCAGGGGCAGACTGACAACTCATGGGGCCCCCGGGCAATAGGGGATCATGGGGCCCCTGTGTCCTTGCCCACACTCAAAAAAGCCTATAAAAAAGGTACCAGCGACATTTCATGGGGCCCCCTACTGACAATGCCCGAGTGCTCGAATGGTCAGTCCACCCCTGATCCAGTTATATTCTGTGTATGCAAGAAATAATCCAGGCCTTTTTAAAAGAGTTGGGGGGGGAGGAGATGAGGGGGGGTAAACAGAGTTGGGGAGGACAGATAAGAGGGAAGGTGAACAGAGTTGGGGAGGACAGATAAGAGGGAAGGTGAACAGAGTTGGGGAGGATAGATAAGAGGGAAGGTGAACAGAGTTGGGGAGGATAGAGAAGAGGGAAGGTGAACAGAGTTGGGGAGGACAGAGAAGAGGGAAGGTGAACAGAGTTGGGGAGGACAGAGAAGAGGGAAGGTGAACAGAGTTGGGGAGGATATATAAGAGGGAAGGTGAACAGAGTTGGGGAGGACAGAGAAGAGGGAAGGTGAACAGAGTTGGGGAGGACAGAGAAGAGGGAAGGTGAACAGAGCTGGGGAGGACAGAGAAGAGGGAAGGTGAACAGAGTTGGGGAGGATAGATAAGAGGGAAGGTGAACAGAGTTGGGGAGGATAGATAAGAGGGAAGGTGAACAGAGTTGGGGAGGACAGATAAGAGGGAAGGTGAACAGAGTTGGGGAGGATAGAGAAGAGGGAAGGTGAACAGAGTTGGGGAGGACAGAGAAGAGGGAAGGTGAACAGAGTTGGGGAGGACAGAGAAGAGGGAAGGTGAACAGAGTTGGGGAGGATATATAAGAGGGAAGGTGAACAGAGTTGGGGAGGACAGAGAAGAGGGAAGGTGAACAGAGTTGGGGAGGACAGAGAAGAGGGAAGGTGAACAGAGCTGGGGAGGACAGAGAAGAGGGAAGGTGAACAGAGTTGGGGAGGATAGATAAGAGGGAAGGTAAACAGAGTTGGGGAGGACAGATAAGAGGGAAGGTGAACAGAGTTGGGGAGGACAGAGAAGAGGGAAGGTGAACAGAGTTGGGGAGGACAGAGAAGAGGGAAGGTGAACAGAGCTGGGGAGGACAGAGAAGAGGGAAGGTGAACAGAGTTGGGGAGGATAGATAAGAGGGAAGGTGAACAGAGTTGGGGAGGATAGATAAGAGGGAAGGTGAACAGAGTTGGGGAGGACAGAGAAGAGGGAAGGTGAACAGAGTTGGGGAGGACAGAGAAGCGGGAAGGTGAACAGAGTTGGGGAGGATATATAAGAGGGAAGGTGAACAGAGTTGGGGAGGACAGAGAAGAGGGAAGGTGAACAGAGTTGGGGAGGACAGAGAAGAGGGAAGGTGAACAGAGCTGGGGAGGACAGAGAAGAGGGAAGGTGAACAGAGTTGGGGAGGATAGATAAGAGGGAAGGTGAACAGAGTTGGGGAGGATAGAGAAGAGGGAAGGTGAACAGAGTTGGGGAGGACAGAGAAGAGGGAAGGTGAACAGAGTTGGGGAGGATAGATAAGAGGGAAGGTGAACAGAGTTGGGGAGGACAGAGAAGAGGGAAGGTGAACAGAGTTGGGGAGGACAGAGAAGAGGGAAGGTGAACAGAGTTGGGGAGGATATATAAGAGGGAAGGTGAACAGAGTTGGGGAGGACAGAGAAGAGGGAAGGTGAACAGAGTTGGGGAGGATAGAGAAGAGGGAAGGTGAACAGAGTTGGGGAGGATAGAGAAGAGGGAAGGTGAACAGAGTTGGTAAATGTGAAGTTGATCCAGGGAATATCCGATTGCCTCTCGGGGGATCAGGAAGTAATTGTTTCCCTGCAGGAGCAAATTGGATCATGCTTTGCTGGGGGTTTTTTGCCTTCCTCTGGATAAACTGTGGGGATAGGATTACAACTTTTCTTTTATTTTCTATTTTTTTTTTTTAATGGTTGAACTGGATGGACTTTTGTCTTTTTTCGGCTGGACTAACTATGTAACTATGTGAAGGGGGTTATGATCAGAGTTGGGCTGTTCCGGGCAGTCCAGACATGTGTATTGGGGGTTGGAGCAGAGGTTGCTGGGAGGGAAGACACTGGCACAGGTGTGGGGGTCCGGGGACAGGATGATGGGGCTCCCGAAACATCATGGTGGGGGGAACAGACACACAGAAGTTGCTGAGTACATGTGGTGTGCAGTTAAACTGAGGAGTCAGGCTCGGCACAGGACAGTCAGCAGAAGGCATCTATAGGAGGACTCACTGCCGCTGTGGCCTTTCTGGTGGTGGGCACTATGGCAGGCAGGGGTGCGGACATGGTGTTGCCCATACACCGGATGTGCCCAAATGCAATCTCATGCTACCAGATGTCTCTCTCCACCCACCCTTCCACACTGCCCTAATCGTTCAAAAACACAGAGAAAAGCCACGCTGAAGAGGGGCATCAGTGGCATCATAAGGCACAGCAGACACCCAGCACCTCCTCATCCGATCTCACCAATCACCAGCTGAGCTGGGACCAAATCTTGGAGAATGAAAGGAGCTGTATGGTGGGCATGAGTGTGACAGGGAACCATGTGAAGGGGGGGTGCATGGGCCTCCTGGAGCAGGGGCTGAATCACAATTGCGACCCCTGTAGCTACGCCAGTGGTGTCACCCCTCTGGTGGGTGTCACCCGGGTGTACTCTGCACCCAGCACATCTATAGCGACGGCACTGGGTAGCAGGATAGCTTGCTGAATGCATAGACAAGTACGCTGGACATCCAGGCAAGTCTATTCTGGATCATACAAAAAATTAACAATAAAACAAATTAGGTTTTTATGTCTTGCAGGATTTGGATCAAGTCTTACTTTTATCCAATTCTAGCTGTATTGTTAAAAAAGCTAAAGAAAGTTACTAAAGTAACTTCAAGCATCATCTGTCATGCTAAAGCCCTATCCTCAGTACATTGTGACTGTAGATGAGCAGCTGTACTTTATTCTGTACATAGACCCAGGGGTGTATTTACCACAAGGCATTTGCCTAGGGTGGCATTTTTCAGCGGGGGCAGCACTGCCCCTCAGAAGAAGGGACAGAAGAAAGGACACACGTGGCATGGGGACCTGGTGGATTCCGAGCAGGGGCGGACTGACCATTTGGAAACTCGGGCACTGCCCGCGGGCCTGGGGTCAGTAGGGGGCCCCATGAGATGCCCCTGGTACCTTTCTCATAGGCTTTTTTGAGTTTGGGCAAGGACACAGGGGCCCCATGATCCCCTATTGCCCGGGGGCCCCATGAGTTGTCAGTCTGCCCCTGGTTCCGAGAGAGGCTGTGAGTTTCATGACGGTGTGTGCAAAGCACAGCCCGACTCTCATTCCCGGGGATGTCCGGAGCTGTGAAGGTGAGTATCTTTCTCTCTCTCGCCATAGGGGATGGTGGCTGGTATATGGGGGGCAGTGGTAGTGGAAGGCTCAGGTGGGAGGCAGGGGTGTTGTTTGACAATGTCAGCCTTTCCCTGTGGGGGGCGCCAATTTTTGTGTTGCCTAGGGCAGCAAAAAACCTAAATACACCACTGCATAGACCATCAACAGTATAGATTATACAGCATGTGTGTGAAGGTGGGCAATGAAGGCAGGGGGCTATCTCTGAGTACAGTGCAGTAGAATCCTCTGCGCTATGATTCGGCTTATTAGTCTGGTCTCCAGTGTCTATGAAAATGCTGCTATAATTGAATTTATATATGGTAATCATCACAAAGTCAGTATGGCCCAATTAATACTCTCAGCAAGCAATTAATTCTCCTGTCTAGAATTCTTGGCGAAATAGGGTTATAAAAGATATATTCATTTACCCTTTCAGTGTAATTACTTCACATTACTATAGAAAAGATATTCGCCAGCTAATATTGACTCAATTATCTAATTATTATTATTAAACAGTATATGACTTGCACAACATGTAATTGATGTACTTAGCAGATCATATGGTTAACATGTAACACAAAGGATTACAGTAGCTCAATAGTACCTCCTACCACAATGTACACCGTGATATATACTATATATTTTTTTATAGTTTTTAATTGAATGTCGATGGATTAGAGCAGTGATGGTCAACTTAATAATTATAGAGAGCCTCAAGTGTAGTTGATGACACTTCCAGAGGGCACACTAGCAGAGCATTATTGTACCTCAACCCCTACTCATTTTTGTCCTGCCGTATTTTTTGCTGCGTACCCAATACTGAAAAAGTTGGGGTACAATAACTTCAGCATTGGTGTCAGTGAGTGTAATTAAAAAAAAACCCAGCATTGGTGTCATTGAGTTTAATAATAACCCCCGTCACTGGCGTCAGTAGATGTAGTAATAACCCCCAGCATAGGTGTAAGTGAGTGCAATAATAACCACCAGTATTGATGTCAGAGGACCCAATATTAACAACAGCATCGGTGTCTGTGAGTTTATTAATATTAACCCCCAGCACTGGCGTCAGTAGATGTAATAATAACCCCCAGCATAGGTGTAAGTGAGTGCAATAATAACCCCCAGCACTGGTGTCAGTTAGTGCAATAATACCCACTAGTATTGATGCCAGAGGACCCAATATTAACAACAGCATCGGTGTCTGTGAGTTTATTAATATTAACCCCCAGCACTGGCGTCAGTAGATGTGATAATAACCCCCAGCACTGGTGTCAGTGAGTGCAATAATAACCCCCAGCACTGGTGTCAGTTAGTGCAATAATACCCACCAGTATTGATGCCAGAGGACCCAATATTAACAACAGCATCGGTGTCTGTGAGTTTATTAATATTAACCCCCAGCACTGGCGTCAGTAGATGTAATAATAACCCCCACTATTGGTGTAAGTGAGTGCAATAATAACCCCCAACACTGGTGTCAGTGAGTGCAATAATAACCCCCAGCACTGGTGTCAGTGAGTGAAATAATAATCACCAGTATTGATGTCAGAGGACCCAATATTAACAACAGCATCGGTGTCTGTGAGTTTATTAATATTAACCCTCAGCACTGGTGTCAGTAGATGCAATAATAACCCCCACTATTGGTGTAAGTGAGTGCAATAATAACCCCCAGTATTGGTGTCATTGAGTGCAAAAATAACCACTAGCATTGTTGTCAGTGAGCGCAATAATAACTTTCAGCATTGGTGTCAGTGAATGCAAAAATAACCTCCAGTATTGATGACAGTGGATGCAAAAAAAACCACCAGCATTGGTGTTACTGAGTGCAATAATGAACCCCCTGTATTGGTGTCAGTGAGTGCAATTATATCCCTCAGCATTGGTTTCAGTGAATGCAATTATATCCCTCGAATTGGTGTCAGTAGACGCAACATTAACCCACCACATTTATTTATTTATTTCAGGTACTTATATAGTGCTGTCAATTTTATGCAGCGCTTTACACATATATATTGTACATTCACATCAGTCCCTAACCATCAAGGGGTGTACAATCTAAGGTCCCTAACTTACATTCATACATATACATTTTAGGGCCAATTTAGACAGGATCCAATTAACCTACCAGCATGTCTTTGGAGTGTGGGAGGAAACCGGAGTACCCGGAGGAAACCTGCGCAGGCACAGGGAGAACATGCAAACTCCAGGCAGGTGGCGCCGTGGCTGGGATTCGACCCTAGTACTGCCAGGCGGAAGTGCTAACCATTTAGCCACTGTGCTACAACATTGGTGTCAGTTGACGCAAAAGCAACCCCCAACATTGGTATCAGCGGAGGCAAAACAACCCCCCACCTTGATGTCATTCGACACAATAATAACCCTCAGATTGGTGTCAGTGAATTCAATAATAGCCCCCAGTACTGGTGTTAGTATTATTAATCCCCCCTGACACATTGGTGGTTACTGGTAGTGAAATGTAACCCCACCCCTGCATTAGTGAAAGTTAACTCCCCCCCACACACATCGGTGTTCCACTACACCCATTACACTCTCCTGCACAACTCTTTACTCTTACTGTGGGTGGAGATAACTCCTCCTACAGTAAGTCTTTTTTTTTTTAGCAAATTATTCAGAGGCCATTCCACTGCCACTCTGCATTCTATATGGTGGCCAACAGCCCACAGTCACCAAACAGAGGTCTGTAGGGCCATTTGTTGGGCACCAGGGGGTTGGAGCCCATGCCATATTTTATTGTTGCCCTATACTTTGCATATATAGTCCAATGAAAGTGCCAAACAAATGTCCAAGAGTGTAAAGTTTTTATTGATAAAATTGGCTCCTAGCAAAAAAAATCATGTTTCGGGGGCACAACACACTCCCCTCCCTTCGTCAGGGTTAAAAAGCAAATGTAAATATAATAATCATAAATATCAAAAATTAAAAGTCATAAAATGTAAATGCAGATAAAAAAATGATAACTCAATTTAAGTAAAGAAGTGTATACCTTCTTCCAAATGTACTCCTTGGGTGTTATATTTATTACTCTTAATTGTATTATTTATTTTTATACCTTTTTGTTTTTATATTAATAATTTTTATATTTGTATTAACTTTTTATCTTCTATCATCCAAGATTCCAATGTTTTTATTGACAAAATTGGCTGTTTGTTTGGCCTTCTCATTTGACTATAATTACATGGATTCTCAATTCTGGGTTCTCTCCTTGTTTCTAAGAGGAGTCTCCGTTTTGCCAAGCTGGAGCCAGTGTGCCCAATGATAATTCTATGGACCCACTGACAATCTGTGTCCAGCTCCTTGTATTTACTTGTGTGTGGTCTTTGTGCCCTAATGACTGTTATATCAACAATGGAAAGTAATGAGAAATCGAGGATTTTTGAGTTGTTACAGGAAGAGAAGTTGAGGGCAAATCATTGAGTGACACCTGTCTAAGAAAGGCTATTCATTGGAGAGATCTTCTTATTTCCTGTTGTGTCTGTAGGTCAGGATGTAGGCAGGAGTAGTTAGCTGGTTTGCACTAGTTGGCTCTGTACCCTGTGTCATCAGGTGCTGGACCTTTATTAGGTAGAGCCCTACTACAGTGGCATCATGGGTGAGGCAGCACCCACATATACCAGGCTGGAAGGAGTCCTAGTCCAGTTGGGGAATGGGAGTCAATCACCTCACACCAGTATGTGGAGGTCCTGGACAGAGCTATAGGCCAGGGGGGGGGGGGTAGATCTGCATTCAGGAAAGGCCAGCTGTAGAGTTCCTGACCCTTGTGGAGGTGGGGGACTAGCGTGGGTTGCAAAAGACCTTTTTGGCCAGGCCAAGATTTCTGTGAGTGAGGCAATTCCCCTGGAGGGTCCCGGTAGAGGTGTAGCTATGGGAGAGGTGACTTCAGAGAACCAAGTCTTGTAAGTACTGATCACCCTTGGAAGAAGGAGAGACTGTTAGAGGAAGATGGCTGCTTAAAGTGCTTCATATGCTTTCACATGTGACTGCTGTGGACTGTCCACTAAATGTGATTGGCTATGTATTGTAAGTGACTTCAAAATGTATGTTTATGTGATGTGACTGTTATGCCATTCCCTAAATTCAGTTAGTAAAGTGCAGTGATTCTATTTAAGTGTGTACATTCCTTCCATGGGATTTAAAGGTCAAAGTTAGGGAATGTTTTGTGGAAGACTATGGAATGGAGTGGGGCACAATATGGCAGACATTTTGGCCTCAGCAGGAAGGGTAGTTTCTAGCAGGACAGAAGCAGGGGTAGGGACTTGTGCTTGTCACGGACTTGGGGCTGCAGAAGGACCATTGTCTGGAGAACTCTGTGTTTTATTGTGTTTTCAAGTTATCCAGAAGGAGCTGGTCACTACTTGACTTTAATGCACATCCAAATTTCCATCTAGCTGGGGCACTCCATCAGCGCTTCACAGAGCCCTAGCCACATTTACACAAAACTGTACAGCAGCTTGGGCCAGTAGGGATACCCAAAACTTTACTAGGAGTCGCTTCAAAGGCCCATTGTCCTGCCACCTCGCTCTTTTGGGACTATGTTCTCCTTTTGGTGGGACATGGGTCAGGGTGGTTACTGAGAGGGAACTTGGTTTGGTAACCACGGCTATGGAACTGTTGCCCGCGTACTCTATGAACGGTACCTTTAACCATCTGTCACTCCAGCATTGTCCACGCTTTTAGGATCATATTATCTGGGGGCCCGGGGCTATCAAACGATATCCCGGGATTGCCACTACTCCTTCTGGATCACCTCAATATAACTATCATTGCAACCTATGGCTCCCTATCAGGGGCGGAATGACCGTTTGGAAACTTGGGCACTGCCCGAGGGACCGGAGTCAGTAGGGGGCCCCATGAGATGCCCCTGGTACCTTTTTCATAGGCTTTTTTGAGTTTGGGCAAGGACACAGGGGCCCCATGATCCCCTATTGCCCGGGGCCCCATGAGTTGTCAGTCTGCCCCTGCTCCCTATGTATAATGTATTCCTATGTGGGCACTGGACTGTCTGGGGTGGGAATTGTCTATGAGAATGTGATTAGCTCTTATCTGATGGTTTTCTGTATAAATTCTGTGTGTTTCTGTATAAAGCAGTTCTTCAAATATTGGTGCTGTCTAGTTCTATGAGGTAGCTAAAGCTATAGTCACTGGCCTCGTGTTCCAGAACTTGGGAAGCAGCTTCTTGGTGGAAATACCCAGTTGGGGTGTCAGGTGTCCACCACAGTGCATTTGGCACCATTAAGAGCCAATCACAAAGCCCCCTTACAAGGACGTAAAGGGAAATCTACCCAATGTAACACAGACAGGAAGGGGATCTTAGCCTTACCCTACTCTATCCACAACCTTTTGCCTTCACAAACACTTTTGGCCCATCGTTAATCAAAACTTTGGATAAAGCAAGAAAATGTTGTATTCTTCTCTTCTTGACCTTGTTTCTTAAAGCGGTAGTAAACCACAACTTAAAAAGAAAGAAAAAAACATAGGGGTGGACGGGCAACTCATGGGGCCCCCGGGCAATAGGGGATCATGGGGCCCCTGTGTCCTTGCCCAAACTCAAAAAAGCCTATAAAAAAGGTACCAGGGGAATTTCATGGGGCCCCCTACTGGCAGTGCCCGAGTGCTCGAATGATCAGTCCGCCCCTGCCTGCAAGGCAATGTCATAATGTGCTAGTATGCATCGCATATCAACATATGAAGGACTTACTCCAAAACTAAGCCCTCCAGCAGAGCGCTGTCATCGAGGCTTCCATCTTCACCCAGTCTTCCTTCTGGGTTCTAAAGCTCCAGCCGTCTGACTGGCCATTCGTCTGACTTAGCGCCATCTAATGGATATAATGGATATTTTTCAGGAAAAAAAAAGAAAATTGCAGCCACTAGATGGCACTGCAGATATAAGAATCACACATAATAGAGGAAGTACAGTAATTTTTTGCCCTGATCATGCAAATGTCTATTAATAATAATTTATATTATTATTATTACTATTTTTTTATTATTATTATTATTATTATTATTATTATTATTATGGAGATTCACCCTCTCTATTTGTCTTGCTTACCATTATCATTGAAAGTGAAAAAAAATCTCAAACTTTGGGTTATCACCAGAACAGGACTAAAAGAATTTTTTCAATGGGGACGCTAGTTCTGGTGACAAGCAGGGATTCCCTTACTTTGGAGAGATTTGCTGTCCTCATTTGCGATGGGACACAGATGGTAAAAAAAAAAGTCACAGGGGTTATAACCCTCCTTTACTTTAAAATGAGTAAAAAAAAGTTTGCCTTTAGCTCTACATTAAAAAAATACTTTAATAGATTATTATTATTGTTAGTATTATTATTCTTTGATATTATTATTATTTATTATTATTATTAATAATAATAACAACAAATAATAATAATAACCACTAATAATAACAAATAATAATAATATCTAAGAATAATTATAACAACAAATAATAATAATAATAATAATAATAGCAACTAATAATAATAATAATAACAACAAAGATTAATAATAATAATAATAATAATAATCTATTAAAGTATTTTTTTTAGTGTAGAGCTAAAGGCAAACTTTTTTTTACTCATTTTGAAGTAAAGGAGGGTTATAACCCCTGCGACTTTTTTTTTTTTTTTTCACCATCTGTGTCCTATAGCAAATGAGGACAGCGAATCTCTCCAAAGTAAGGGAATCCCTGCTAGTGACCAGAACTAGCATCCCCATTGAAAAAATTCCTTTATTCCTGTTCTGGTTATAACCCAAAGTTTTAGATTTTCTTTCACTTTCAATGATAATGGTAAGCAAGACAAATAGAGAGGGTGAATCTCCATAATAAAGGCACAGACAGCAATAAAAGCATGACAGGGGTTCTAATTCCTCTCTGCAGCACAGCGAGCTAAATGGTTAGCACTTCCGCCTGGCAGTACTAGGGTTGTTGGTTCAAATTCCAGTCATGGTACCTCCTGCCTGGAGTTTGCATGTTCTCCCTGTGCCTGCATGGGTTTCCTCCGGGTACTCCGGTTTCCTCCTACACTCCAAAGACATGCTGGTAGGTGAATTGGCTCCTGTCCAAATTGGCCCTAGTATGTGTATGTATGAATGTGAGTTAGGGACCTTAGATTGTACACCCCTTGAGGGTTAGGGACTGATGTGAATGTACAGTATACAGTATATGTAAAGTGCTCCGTAAATTGACAGCGCTATATAAATACCTGTTTTCATCCTTTTCTGCATGTCTGTGCTGCCGATCTCCTGTAGCCTATTTGCAGACACTTCAGGTCTGGTTACTCCCCCCATGATGGTTGCATTGCATTTTTCAGGGGGGTGTCCAGAGGTGTCAACAGTGGACCATCCATTGCATAATGTATGCTAAAAAATGCCACTTGACTGGGCGACAACACAGAAGCCATGACCAGAGCACTGCCATCCCATAACAAGTGTCTGAAGAGACTGCCATGGCAGGATCACCGGGAGTTATTTTCATGAAAAATGTTTATTAAAAAAGATTGAAAGTTACCTATAAAATGACATTAACCTGTTAAAGTTTTTCTGAGATCTAAGTGATTGGGTATACATGAAATCTTTCTGTGGGGGCCAGTTTACATTGGGGTTGGGTTTTCCATCGGTTTATTTATTTATTATTACAGGTACTTATATAGTGCTGTCAGTTTACGCAGAATTTTACATATATATTGTACATTCACATCAGTCCCCAGAGTACCTGGAGGAAACCCACACAGGCACAGGGAGAACATGCAAACTCCAGGCAGGTGATGCCGTGGTTGTGATTTGAACCAGCGACTCTAGTACTGCCAGGCAGAAGTGCTAACCATTTAGCCACTGTGCTGCCCATGTGGATTGCAGTATGTGTGATTCTTCAATTGATATGTTCATACCACGCAGGAAAATATAACAAATTTTTCAAAATATATTGAAATCTGTAGTTAGGCTCTGTTCACACCTATGCGTTTTTTAGTGCTTTTTGCAGAAACTCACTACAGCCCATTTAATATGGTTTCCTATGGAAAATGTTCTCAACTATGCTTTTTTGAGCTGCTGCGTTTTTGCAAAGGGTCAGGGACTTTTTTCAAAGCAAAAAGCATTGTTCAATGGAGAATCTGCTGAAATGCATGGTGGTGCATTTTTGCCGCGTTTTTCTGCGATTTTTCCGTGTTTTACGTTTTTATTCTGCCCAGCAAAAAGAAATTCCACTAAAAAAATTAAAAAAGCTGAACAAAACACGGCAAATTCGTGGCCAAAACGTGTGTAGAAAAATGCAAAACTAACTGCGAAAAGCACTGCAAAATGGACAAAAAGCAAACTGCATAGGTATGAATGGGGCCTTAAGGCTCATTCACACTAGTATTTCTCTCTGAAGAGCAATCTGTGCTCAAATTGCTCTTCAGAGAGCATTTGATTGGTAGTGAGAAGGCAGTATATTGTGCTTGTTTTAACCCCCTAAATGCCAGACTATGGCCCAACGCACACAGTTGCAGGGCAATTACAGAGCTTGAATGGCTCACGTTCAGTGGTCAATAGAGCCTGATGAGTGTGACAGGATATATAATTCCCGCTATAGCTGTGAAGCAAAGCATCTCAGCCACATGTGTACACTCCCAGCTGCTACATTTTCACTACATTTCATTGTGTGAACGTGACAAATGTTCACACAATCCGGGCAAAAATTGCCCTACTTCCTCTATTATGTGTGATTTCTATATCATCAGTGCCATCTAGTGGTTAGAATGCATGCAAAAATACCTCAATCTGGAAAGTAAAGCATTGTGGCCACTAGATGGCACTACTGATATAGAAATCACACAAGTGCAGCAATTTTTGCCCTGATTGTGCAAATGTTTGTTATGGGTGCGGGTGATTACAAAGCAGCCCCATTCACTTGAAAAGGTCACATTCAGTGGGCAATAGTGTCGATGAGTGTGACAGGAGGTATAATTCTTGCCTTGGCCATGAAGCAACGTATGAGTATGCCCCATTGCGGCTACATTTCCAGCTAAAGGGGAAGTAGTTGAGGGGCGGTAAAAAGATGCTCAACCACTTTGCTGTCCCCTCCCAACCGCTAGTGTAAAAGAGTCCTAAATGAGATCATCATTACTGTAGTCATTTGGGATGAGTTGGCGAGTCAACTATTTCCATTCTTCAAAACTAAAACTCAGGTCTAGGTAACATTAAGGACCCAATTAGATCCATGCGCACAGGTGCATCGCCATGCGTCAATGTGCGTTCTCTTTGTGCGTGATATGTGGTTTGATACACATTGGCAGGTTTTTAAACTTAGAATCTGAAGTAGATAGGATTACCATCCATTGACCAAGGCTTGTTTTGTAATTGGCATTGGTCTCTTTTTTTTTTTTTTTTTTTGCTCGCTGTGGTGCACAAAAACAAAACACCACGTGAACAAAAAAAAATGCACTCAAGGGTGTGTCTCTAGTCCACCCCCCCCCCCCCCCCCCCGAAGAAATAGGATCTTATTCTGACCCTCGGGGTACAAATCTCATGACAGAGGCAAGGCTCACACTTGGTCCACCTAGCCAAAAGGCCTGGTGGACTCCTCTCCTCTTAGTCAGCTGTAGCCAACCACTGAGCACTAGGTGAAGGGCTCTCAGGAAGAGAGATCCCCCAGTCCAGGGGAGGAAAGAACCTGATGGCCACACATCCTCCCCCTAGACTTCAGGGTAGACCCGAGGATCCACACCTTCCATCCTCCATTGCCCAAACCTTAGCCAAAAAGCCTAACCCAAGAGCCACAGTGCAGAAAAAATGAGTGGTGACGTAACCTTGTGCTCATTCACATAGTGGGTTTCCCAGGTCCATAGTGCTACTAAGAGCACCGTGGGGGCAACTAACTCTCAGGGGGCACGCAGGTACTCTGCCTTCCCAGTCCATGACCAGACCAGGCACTACCACCCAAATTAGGAGACACTTGGCCTCTCAGGACCCTCAACATCAAGTACTACCAATCCACACGTTACATACGCACACCCATTCATATTCCTCACCTATCAGGAAGACTCCTCAGGATCCACATCATACCAGCAGGGGTTCTGTATGGCCAGCCATTCCTACCAAAAGGCCAAAATGACGGTGTAGCATCCCTACTGAACATTGAGAAGAACAGATACTACATGATCATAGCCAAAAGTCTGGGCAGCTTTGCATTGATGTCTATGGGCCTCTCAGCCAGGGGCGGACTGACCATTTGGAAACTCGGGCACTGCCTGAGGACCCGGGGTCAGTAGCGGGCCCCATGAGATGCCCCTGGTACCTTTCTCATAGGCTTTTTTGAGTTTGGGCAAGGACACAGGGGCCCCATGAGTTGTCAGTCCGCCCCTGCTCTCAACGCACTAAAAAATTGGACATGTTGTATTTTTAAAAACATGTTGAGACTGGAACAGACACGATCTTTATATGGAGAACTGCGACATTTTAGCACGATGAAACGCATGCGTTAATTTATAATTCAGCCAAGGTTACATCTGCATCCCCTGATTGCTTGTACAACTGTTCCCATTTTCAAATAATAAATATTTTTTTTTTCTTTAATGATTCACCATTGATCTCTACAGAGGACACTCAATCGTTTATGCAAACACAGTAAATTCTCACTAATTACAGCCACTGTTTAACTAGTAAATAGCCCTCTAGCATGGAAGTGTTGTTCCAAATTCCTCCAGTAGGTGGCAGTCTAAACACACTAAATTGCACTAATGTCTTCATAAATTAGCAGCTCTGTATTCAGCTAAATGGTACAGAAGACACAGAGAAGGGGAAGAAATCTCCCCAGGCCAGGAATACTTGTCTACCTCTCAGTGAAAGAAGTGGATTTGGTTTAATGTTTTATTATTACTTAAGTGCTGATCTCTTAAATCTGAAATCAGGTTTAATGTGATGAATCATTTGTGGAAATGTCAGAAAGTCAATTTAATCTATGGAAGATCAGAATAGAAGCAAGGGTGGTGTAGAGGCTTATGGAACTACAAATCCCAGCATGTCCTGGCAGACTTTAATGGGCAGATCAGGCTGGCAGCTGCGGCTCCTCTGCATGGTTGCAGATTTTCTAAATAAGGAGGCTTGTGTTGAATGTAAGGTAGATTTACCCCCAAAAAAAGTTCAAAAGTCATTTTTAGCATTTATTTTGTTGTACTACTGAACTCAAGCTCTGCAACTTTTTTTTTTTTTTTTATAGAGGGATTAGAACACCTGTCAGTTTTTATTGCTGTCTGTGCCCCTGTGAGGGAGATTCACCCTATTTGTCCGATTACTGTTATCATCGAAAGTAAAAGAAAATCCAAAACTTTTAACAGTAAAAGGGGGGAAATTTCCCAATGACAGTGACAGCCAGGGATTCCCTCACTTTTGATTGTGGGACAGGAAGTGAAGGTAAATCTCCCTAATGGGACATAGATGGCAATATAAAACCTGACCCTTCTTTACCCTAGGTTCACAGCTAAGCATTTTCTGCAGCATTTTGTGTTTTGCAGAAATGCAGTACGGTCCATTTAGCATGATTTCCTATGGGACAGGTTCACATCTGTGCGTTTTCACCCGGTGCGTTTTTTGGAAAGGGTCAGGGACTATTTTTAACGCAAAAAGTTGCATTTTTGGTTCCATAGACTTCAATGGTAACGCTGCAGAAAAGCATGTATCGAGTTTTTGCTGCATTTTTGCCACGTTTCTGATGCGTTTTGCGTTTCAAATCTGCTTAGCAACAAGAAAATTGAAAAAAAATGAAAAAATGCATCAAAAGCGTGGCAAAAACACGTAAAAAATGCAGGTGGCAAAACTCAATGCAGAAATGGCTCAAACGCAACCTGCATCAGTGTGAACCTAGCCGTAGTCTATCCAAAAATGAAAAGAAAAGTTTTGCCTTTAGTTGTACTTAAAAATAATACCTGGTAATTCTGCCAACAAGGTCCTTGTGTGGGTACTTCCTGTTATGAGGTGACAACGCTCTGCTCCATTAGCCAAGTGGTCTCCTATGTTGCCATCCTCTCTACCAGTAGAGACTACAAGCAGCTGTGCCAATGTTCATGGTGTAGAAATGATGTGCCAATGGGGGAGATTTGCTAAAACTGCAGAGTGCAAAATCTGGTGAGATTCTGCATAGAAACCAATCAGCTTCCAGGTTTTCTTGGCAAAGCTTAAAGAATTAATTCACCTTTGGAACATGTTACATGTTCCACCCTAAAAAGAGGTGGAACATGTAACATGTTCCCATAGCCGCAGCTGCGCCTGCTGCCCCCTCCCTCTGACAGATAGTATGGAGAGAAGTTTCCCCGCCCACACATGTTCTGTGCATGAATGCCTACAAGTCCCAGCGGCCTTAGCGGCTGTCGGCTTGTAGTTTTCAATTAACTACCACGGCATTGTGAAGCGCCGTGGTAGTTCATTGAAGCTTCCTTTACATCCCATACGGGCAAGCAGATATTCTGACAGGTCTGCAGGAGACCTGCATAGCATCAGTGATCTACTGATCGCTGGTGCAATGCTTTCCAGGCTCCTGCAGACAAAAAAAATAAATGCACATTTTTTTACTTGCAAAAAAATTGCATTTATTATTTTTGTCCAAAAGGTGAAATTATCTTTTAATTGAACAAGCAGAAGTTAGAAGCTGATTGGCTGCCATGCACAGCTGCACCAGATTCTGTGTGTCCCAGTTTTAGTAAATCATCCCCAATGGGGGAGGAATCTGCTCCTGTGCAATGATTTTCCACTAGGGCTGGAGAGAGTACATATAGGCAGGAAGCGATTGCAAAAAGAATAGAGGAGATTAGCAGCTCAAAGATGCAAAAAACATAAAGTAATTTTTTTAGGGCTCATTCACACTGGCTAAAAAAACATTGTGTTTAGATGTGTACAGCAAATATTTTTGTAGGCATCTAGATGCAGCATTATAGTAATCAATGAGCCCATACATACAACTGTGCCTACATATGGAACAGGGCCAGATCTAGCCTGGGGGTGCAGTAAAAAATGTCAAGGGGGCAGAGGATGGGAGGTCAGCAGGGCAGAGGACAGGTGTCACTGCTAGCAGGACAGAGGACAGGTGTCACTGCTGGCAGGGCAGAGGACAGGGGCACAGCTCATTCTCCCATCCCTGTACTGCACACAGCCTGGGCACAGGCAGCAGAGCTCCTCCTTCCCACACAAAACATAACTGAGATCAGTATAGTGTCAGGCTAGGGCGGTAAAGTATCAGATTATCAGATATAATGTCAGATTAGGGCAGGATAGTGGCAGGTTAGGGCAGGATAGTGGCAGGTTAGGGCAGGATAGTGGCAAGTTAGGGTAATATATTGGCAGGTTAGGGTTGTATAGTGGCAGGTTAGGGTAACATATTGGCAGGTTAGGGTAATATAGTGGCAGGTTAGGGTAATATAGTGGCAGGTTAGGGTTGTATAGTGGCAGGTTAGGGTAATATATTGGCAGGTTAGGGCAGTATAGTGGCAGGTTAGGGTAATATAGTGGCAGGTTAGGGTTGTATAGTGGCAGGTTAGGGTAATATATTGGCAGGTTAGGGCAGTATAGTGGCAGGTTAGGGTAATATAGTGGCAGGTTAGGGTAGTATAGTGGCAGGTTAGGGTAGTATAGTGGCAGGTTAGGGCAGGATAGTGGTAGGTTAGGGCAGGATAGTGGTAGGTTAGGGCAGGATAGTGGCAAGTTAGGGCAGGATAGTGGCAAGTTAGGGCAGTATAGTGGCAGGTTAGGGTAGTATAGTGGCAGGTTAGGATAATATATTGGCAGGTTAGGGTAATATAGTGGCAGGTTAGGGTAGTATAGTGGAAGGTTAGGATAATATAGTGGCTGTATAGCGGCAGGTTAGGGCAGTATAGTGGCAGGTTAGGGTAATATAGTGGCAGTTTAGGGTAGAATAGTGGCAGGATAGGGTAATATAGTGGCAGGTTAGGGTTGGCTTTGGCAGGTTAGGGTAGTATAATGGCAGGTTAGGGTAGTATAGTGGCAGGTTAGGGTAGTATAGTGGCAGGTTAGGGTAATATAGTGGCAGGTTAGGGTAGTATAGTGGCAGATTAGGGTAGTATAGTGGCAGGTTAGGGTAGTATAGTGGCAGGTTAGGGTAATATAGTGGCTGTATAGTGGCAGGTTAGGGCAGTATAGTGGCAGGTTAGGGTAATATAGTGGCAGGTTAGGGTAGTATAGTGGCAGATTAGGGTAGTATAGTGGCAGGTTAGGGTAATATAGTGGCAGGTTAGGGTAGTATAGTGGCAGGTTAGGGTAGTATAGTGGCAGGTTAGGGTAATATAGTGGCAGGTTATGGTAATATAGTGGCAGGTTAGGGTAGTATAGTGGCAGGTTAGGGTAGTATAGTGGCAGGTTAGGGTAATATAGTGGCAGGTTAGGGTTGGCTTTGGCAGGGCACAACTAAACTCGCCTCATACATCCAGTTTGGGTTTACAACTGCTTTGAATTCAATAAAGGTACCCTGTCCCCAGCACAGCGATAAAGATGGTCTAATCCTAGATTGTAAGCTTGAAAGAGCAGGGCCCTCGAACCCCTCGTGTATTGTTTTGTTACTGTATTGTCACATGTTCTGTCCCCCACTATAATGTACACCGCTGGGCAAACCTTTTGGCGCTATATAAATACTGTATAATAATAAACAGGCAGCAGTTAAAATTATCACCAGATAAGGTTTTCCATTTAGTGTTCCCATTAATTTTAAAATAGGGGCTGTATTTATAATGCAGAGAGTCATATCAAATTTGTGGTAGCAAGGGGGGGGGGGGGCTATATAGCCATCCATGGTGGCTGAGGTTTCTGCGCAGAGAGCACACTTGCTGCTTGTTCCCAGCACAGTGGCCGAGCAGTCACCAATAGTTTCTAGTTAGGATTGGGAACTAGCAATTTAGGAGCTGGTTTGTGTGACAGCTGTGACAGCCAATTGCAGTGGTCAGGTGATTGGGAAGTTTGTCCTACCTGTCAGAGCCCTAACGAAGTCTTAGCCACTGCATCCCCATAGAGTAGCAGGCAACTTCTTCTGCACAAACAAACTGCTCATTCACACGGTATAGTCCACAAAACCCATGTGAATAAGCCCTTAACAATTTTAATTAGTTTTTACAATTTAAAAAAAAAAAAAAAAAAATTTAAAACATATACAATTCTTGTTTTTTTTTACAATTTGTTCTTTTATTTTTCAAATTTTTGTTTGTTTCACAACACTGTTAGGTGCTTTGTTAAAACATCAGAGGTCTAAACAGACCCTTGGGGGTTTATTTACTAAAGCTGGAGAGTCCAAAATCAGACTCCCTTCTGCATAGAAACCAATCAGCTTCCAGGTTTCATTGCCAAAGCTTCATTGAACAAGCTGAGGTTAGAAGCTGATTGGTTTCTATGCAGAAGGGAGTCTGATTTTGGACTCTCCAGCTTTAGTAAATAAACCCCCTGATGTCTCACTTTTGAGACTGTGAAAAGGGACTGAGGACACAGATTCCTCAGTCCCTTTCTCTGAAGCCTCAGCTGCACTGCAGAGTGAATGAACAGAAAGCGCTCTACAGAGGCTCCTGTTCATTCACAATTTACTATGCATGATGAATATGGTACCAATCACTCACTCTGTTTATTTAGAAAAGGAAGGGGCCTAGGTGAGTGACTTGGAAGAGGGGGGACAAGGCCAGACAATTTATTTTCTAAAAGAAAGGAAATAAAGAAAAAGAGTGCTATCTGTGTAGAGGACTGGAGGAGGGCTGGAGAGGAGGGATCATGTTTTTGGGGACAAAGATCTGCTTTAAGCTGCCCATACACCAGTAGAATTTTGTTCAAAATATTTCATTTTAAGAACATTAATTTTCTAATCATTAGCGGGATCAAATCAACATTGATTTTTGAGCACCGTGTTGAGTAAAATTGAAAGAACAAGATGGAATATTTTACAATTCTGCCTGAATTTCTAACAGTGTGTGTGGTTTTCATTCAGAAAATCACATTGAGCCCGGGTTCACACGGAACTCGCAGCATTTTCTCAGCGAATTCCACACTGCATCAGTATCGCACCCCGTTCATGCGAACCGCTGCCGGTGTGTATGCTACATTAAAGACACCAAGAAATAGGTCCACAAAACGCAGTGCGATGTGCAGAATTGGATCACAGAGGTGTGAATACCCATGCAATCCGATTCTAGTGTGGACCCAAAAAAGGGTCCTGTACCTTTTTGGTGTGGGTGCAGTGCGATTACAAAATGTTTGGCTCCAATCGCATCGCACACAAATCACATGTGATTTGCACAGGAATGCGGTGCGGTTCTTGTTCGAATCACATGCGATATACCGCACTGCATATATGTGAACCCAGCGTCATTCCGAAAATCGATTGTTAAAAGCAAATGAAATCGTAAATTGCTTTTAAACAGCATTCATCAAGTGATCCAGTGTGCTAAAAATTGTTGTAGAAATGAACAAACATTTCTATATTGGGATGACATTCATCAAGTGATCCAGCGTGCTGAAAATTGTTGTAGAAATGAACAAATATTTCTATATTGGGATGACATTCATCAAGTGATCCAGCGTGCTGAAAATTGTTGTAGAAATGAACAAACATTTGTATATTGGGATGACATTTATCAAGTGATCCAGCGTGCTGAAAATTGTAGAAATAAACAAACATTTCTATATTGGGATGACATTCATCAAGTGATCCAGCGTGCTGAAAATTGTTGTAGAAATGAACAAACTTTTGTATATTGGGATGGCATTCATCAAGTGATCCGGTGTGCTGAAAATTGTTGTAGCAATGAACAAACATTTGTATATTGGGATGACATTCATCAAGTGATCCAGCGTGCTGAAAATTGTAGAAGTTAACAAACTTTGGTATATTGGGGTGACATTTTTCACGTAATCCAGTGTGCTGAAAATTTTTGTAGAAATGAACAAACATTTGTATATTGGGATGACATTCATCAAGTGATCCAGTGTGCTGAAACTTTTGTAGAAATAAACAAACATTTGTATATTGGGATGACATTTATCACGTGATCCGGCGTGCTGAAAATTGTTGTAGAAATGAAAAAACATTTGTATATTGGGATGACATTCATCAATTGATCCAGCATGCTGAAAATTGTTGTAGCAATGAACAAACATTTGTATATTGGGATGACATTCATCACGTGATCAAACGTTCTGGGAATTTTTGTACAAATTAAGAAATGTTCATATATTTAAATGACATTCAAGTGATTGGATGCAGTGAGAATTTTTGTGCAAATGAACCAACATTTGTATATTAGAATGCCATTCATCGAGAGATCTAATGTACAAAGAATGTTTGTACAGACGAATAAATATATCTTCATCAAGTGATCGAATGCTCTGAGAATTGTACAAATGAAAATGTTTGTATATTTGAAGGACATTCATAAAGGGATCGAATGTACTGAGAATTTGTGTGCAAATAAATGGATATTTATATATTCAAATAGCATTCATCAAGGGATAAAATGTTCTGGGAATTTTGTAGAAATGAATGAATATTCATATATTTGCCTGATTATTTGTTCCAATACCTTCCAGTGTATGGCCAGCTTTGGGATCTGATGGTAGTTAGGAAAGTTTGCTCTTCTGCAAGTTAGAATGAGTTAATTGCAGATCTGTCAAGCCGCACGCAGTACGTTATGTCACCCAGCCCAGCTGCGCTCTTCCCGCCTGCTATGGTAGAAGTAGTAGGTGGAGATATTGTTCTGAGGATAACAAGCTATTTTCTCATTTAGTTAATTTCTGCAATGATTTGACAATGGAAGAGTTACACACGTGCATGAGATGTAAATGGGCTCTTTGTTTCACTGAATCTAGAGAGCGAGGAATTAGTCGATATGTATAATATAAGACACTGAAAAAAAAAATTCCACTTTAGAGATGTTTTGACATTGGAGCGTTATAATATCTGCGTATTGTGAAACAAAATAATTAAACTGGCAATTTCATCAAAAAAAAGACAAAGGATTCAATAACGGGTATTGGAACATGCAAGATTTCCTTTGTATTTCTTCTTCTGTCTCTCGGGGTGAAAGCAGATTCTTCCTGTCCTGATGTATGGACAAGCTGGGCAGATAATTTATTATATATGTACTGGATTAGCAGGCTTGCTGCTCCATGATTTCACCGCAGAAATGTACAGAATGCGATGAACTTACATAGTGGACTGGCTTATGTAGACCCATAGGGCAATTAAAGTCCAGTTAGTGGCACAGTGTTTCACTTCCACAGCCATTTTTTTAATCCATATTTTAGGCCTGAAGATTACATAAAACCCCCGAGACATATAAACATAAAAGAGCGATGGCAGAAAAAAGCCCAAGCGGTCTATTGAGTCTGTCCCATTTTTATATTTTTTATACATAGAAACATAAAAGAGCGATGGCAGAAAAAAGACCAAGTGGTCTATCGAGTCTGTCCCATTTTTATATATAGAAACATAAAAGAGCAATGGCAGAAAAAAGGCCAAGTGGTCTATCGAGTCTGTCCCATTTTTATAATTTTTATACATAGAAACATAAAAGAACGATGGCAGAAAAAAGACCAAGTGGTCCATTGAGTCTGTTCCATTTTTATATTTTTTATATAAATTTTTTTCAGTTTTTTTCTGTTGTTGTTTTCTTTGTTTGAGTTCCTGTTCTATTTATTTTCTATTTTTTTATATTTTTATATTTATATATTTTCTGTTCCAATATTTTTTTATTGAACATTAACATACATACAAGTAAATAACAGTACCACTATAGGCCCCTAGATAAAAGAATAAGTATGAAGTGTCAGTGAGCACTCTGGATACATAGAAGAGTGTGAGCTGCTGGCACTAAAGGACCGCCCTTGGTATCCTCACTGGTAAATGAAATATAAAAGGTGCAGCGCTAAAGTAATACATTTAAAATAAAATTCTTATAAGTATCTAAAACATATTCATATGAATGAATAAATAATGATGTAATACATAAAGCAGCAATGAATATATAGCAGCAATACTTGAGAGCGCCTCACTGTGTCTTTTTTCAAGTATTGCTGCTATATATTCATTGCTGCTTTATTTATTTCATCAATATTTATTCATTCATATGCACATATTGTAGATATTTGTATGAATTTTATTTTAAATATATTACTTTAGCGCTGCACCTTTTACATTTCACTATAGGCCCCTGGTGGCCATGCAGAAGGATCTTGCAGTGCAGGTGAGACACAAAACTGACATAAAAGTAATATACATCAGCCACATATAAGGAGAGTGTAGCAAGTCCAAATGTCCTAATCCACTTCAGAACAGGAAGTACTAGGATTGGTCATATATTTATATATTTTGTAAATAATATATAAATATATATATATATATATATATATATATAAATTAGTACTACACTGTATATATTTATAATTTTTTCATATTTATATTTGTTATATTTTATATGTTTTCTAAGCATGTATGAATCAATGTAACATTCTACATTTTCTAGAAGAACATAAAAAAAAAATTGGCAATTGCAATTTTTTTTTCTATTTGAAGCTATTGTGCAACTGTTTATAAAACACAATTTTTAAGTAACAAAAACACTCAAACAAAATTTAGCACACACAAACACAACGTAATAACTATTTTTTGGTAAAACATAAAAGATGAGATTGCAGCAAGCAAATAGATGCCAAACATGCCCAGCATTAAAATTGTTTAAAGTGTTTGTGGAGATTTAGATTTTTTTTTTCTTGTTCCAATTTTTTTATTAAGAAAGAGAGAGGTAATACAGTTACACAAGGTGCACAACTTCATGATAGAGATTACAGTTGTCATGTACAATCAGGGTAACCAAAATAACAAGAAATAGAAAGCTGTGTCCACTTTAGTAACAAACCGAGTATAAATTGTATATTATAATCATGGTCAGTGCATAATAATCCAGGTGGAAATTTAACAACCCAGGCAAGGAGAAGGTGTAAGGTGTGACACCTAGAGCATAGCACTTCCTATGGGGGCACTCGTGTGGGCTCGCTCCTGAGCCACGCTCCCTGTGTCCCTAGACACAGTCAGCAGGGCACAGCCCTGCCCCCCCCCCCTGCTCCCTCAACACGGAGTTTGATTGCAGCAATGGCTGCTTTGGATCTGCCCTGCGAGGAGGCACAGAGCCAGAAGAGCTACTTCTCTCATGCACAGCACTGGATTGTGATGGGGCTCAGGTAAGCATGAGGAGGGGGGGGGGCTGGGGGGGATTCCAGGCACAGAATGTTGTTTACCTTAATACATAAAATGCATTAAGGTAAGAAAATCCTTAAGACTTTAGAACCACTTTCACTTAAATGCTTTTACTGCTCATCAATTTAGAGAGAATACTAAAAAGATATACATATGGACCCAAAATATTAAATTAAATTATTCATTATTATTATCAAATTATTACAAACTGGTACCAACATCCCCCAAAAATGTAGAAAGTATGCCGGAGAATTCATATAATTGATTGGGATTGGGATGTAAAACATAACAAAACTCCTTTAGCCCTGGTTCACACTGATGCGGTGCAGAATTTGCAGCGTTTTCAGTGCGAATTCCGCACCGCATCAGAATCGCACTCTATTCATGCAAACCGCTGCGGGTGTGTAAGTTAAGTTAACAATACTTTAAAAGCGATCAGCAAAATGCAGTGCGATGTGCAGAATTGGATCGCATAGGTGAATACCCATGCAATCCAATTCTACCCACATAAAAGAAAAATATATTTGAAATTTATTTTAAAATATTCTTCCCAGATATACTGACATATATTTGAAATGCTACAATTTTGGCCTATTCAATATAGTTCAAAATATATTTCAATAAATATATTTATTTATATACTGCATGTTGAAATGCGTTTTTTCTACAAAATATATGAAAAATATTTTTAAAAATACATTTAAAATATACTGCAGATGCGAATATATGTAAAAATATGTTAAAATTACTTTTTTATTTGTTAAAAATAAATCTGA